>NW_010102848.1:91739-96155 GCF_000699245.1 Pterocles gutturalis
GAGCAAAGCATTTGCAATGCCAGGATTTGATCCTGAGAAGAGCGAGCTTCACTTTTGTCAAGCTAGAGCACCAAATTAAAGGTGCCTGGCACCTGGGAGGATTGTGCCCATCTAATGCCCATGCAACCTACTTTTAATTTACTTTTCAGTACATATACCTTGAAAGCATTTTACATATACAGACCTATCCCCTTTGTGAGGACGATGCTGCTCATTTAGCTCACTGGGAATTTTGTCCCTGCCTTCACTATGAACGTGGGGTTTGCTGCTCCTCAAGTCCCAGGGAAGAAAATATGTTTTATGAGATTCCTGTAAGAAAGAACTAGCTTGAAACTATGGAGGGTGTCAGTATCAGAACAAAAATCAACATTGAAAATTTTAATTCATTGTTTCTCAGCTATATCCTTGCTCTATAGATCCCTCATCCTTTTACGTGTGGTTGCAAATTGGAGGGCTAGACTCTCAGTTGCTGTAAATCCAGTACGACTCGCTTGACATTGTTGAATTTGATTTACCAGGCAGCTGAGGATCAGAGCCGGTGTGTATGTAATACTACGGATGCACACACATTTATGGTGTTTGGAAACAGGCTATAATTGGCCTGAACTGTAAAAAAATCCATATGTTTAGATTTTTAGATTTCAAAAGAGGTATAGCTGGAGCTCGAATGGTATTTGTTTGCTTAACACCTCCTTGGCATAAGGGAAGCCATTTCCATGACGTTAAGGATAATGGGAAGAGCTGGGATGTGAAGTTCAGCCTTTGGGTGGGTGCTCGCACGCTGTGAGCTGTTCCACCTTTGGCTTTCACTTGCAACTTTTATTAATGAAACAGATCCAGAGGGTCTCTGGGAATTCACCACAAGAGTTTAGCATGCTGTCAGAAAGTAGCTTGTCAGATGGCTCTATTGTACTGGGATGTGATTTTTAGTAACATGTAGGATTAGGGAAATGATTCATGTATTGTGCACTGTTGAAAAGAAGGGTAATTTGAGGTAGCAGAAAGGATTTTCAATGCCAAAACAATAATGATAATTCATCCTGTGGTAAGGAATTGTTATGACACGTTTTCTATTATTAATCTGGTTAGAGGGTCTAGGTTAAATGACTGCAGTCGATTAAAAGATATATAGAAAGGAAAGCTTTATGTATTTATTACCTGCTTAAAGAAAAGGAAATTTATCTGAGAAAATTACAGCATGGAAGAGTGCACAACTCTGATTTAATGAGCCGCCTTTACATGAACATCTGGAATTATTATTATTATTATCATGATTATTATTATTTTACATAAAAACAAAATACTGACAACTATGAATAAGAAGTGAGGGTTTTTTTATGTTAGCTGTAACAAAAATAACCAGTATGGTGAAAATAAATCTAAACTGTAGCATTTCTATGGGCGCTGTGCTGCCACAAGTGCTGTAAATGAGTGCTTTTTCTCCTGGGGAGTGTCCCACTTAAATCAGGGAGTGCAAAGGCACTTGGTGCAGACTTTGTACAATGTAGTCCCTAAATGATAAATGTGGGCTGTTGTAATTGTGAAGAAAACATTGCTACAAGAAATAATCTAGCAACTAGGAATTTAATTCAGCTGATGCCATAGGATGCTTTGTTTGAGGAGGTCAGCTCAAAGTGTACATGGTGGTATTAGCTCACCTAGAATCTGGCTTTTGTCAGGCACAGAGAAGCATAGTCCTGGTGCTGGTCTTCTGCATAAGAGCAAAATTCACTCTTGCATGCATATTCATTTGCCCAAAGCCTAGAAATGGCCAAATGTAAATATATAGAGTTGCTTGAAGAAGGGCTGTTCTTTCAATTAATGCCCATTTCCCTATGTTTTCCTCCCAGATACAGAACTTTACTGTACCTATAAAACCTCAGCTAGGTCTCTACCTAGGTATACTTGTTTGTGATACTAATGTTGATTTTCTGTGCTTTTTATGTTTACACTAAATAGAGGAGTTTAATTGTAAGTTCGAGAATGATTCTGAAGTATTTAGTGTAGAACAGAACCGTGGAGGCAATAATGTATTTTGGTAAAAGTCATCTTGCAATTTTCTAAAACATAAACCTAGTTACAAATGAGACCCAAAATTTATCAATCCTTATGCCAGGAAAAGAGTTCATTGGCCAGAATAGCCTATTAACTACCTACTTTTCTTTAAAGCAGAACTCTTAGTTTGTTGGCTCCTAAATTAACCTTGCCAGGAACCCATACTTTAAGGTATTCTGTAAAGAGCTGAGGAAGATCAGACAAATTTAAGTGAAACATAGCTAGAGTAAATATGGATGTTAAACCAAAGCACCTCTCTCTTTCTTTCTGTACTCACTGGCTTTGCCCTGTACAGTAAGCTATTGTGAACACATTTCTTTTTGGAAAACCGGACAAGCATTCACTAGGTTAATTTAATATCCAATGAAAATCCCTTAAGGAAAAATTGTAAAAATCTTTGTTACAGTATTTCACAAATCAAATTAACAACTCTACCTTAATAGATTTTGATTGGCACTTCTGATATTAACCATTAGTGTCTCTATGGACTTTAGCTCTTCCTCATTAAGTGAATTATAAAATTCTACCTCTTAATCAGAAGAAGAGTCTGTTTTGTCTTTTTTGAATGGAACCAAGGGCAGATCTTCAGCTGACAGATCAGCCCACCTCTGCTGAAGTCAGCGTGGGTACTCCAGTTTACACCTACTTCAACAACAAACTCTTTGTTTCCTGTTGAATTAATTTTGAAGAACAGGACTTACTGATAGTATAAGTGACTTTCTTGGGATTATTTAGCATTGACTAGTAAAATTGTGGCAAACCAGAGGTGGTGTTACCCCCCTGCTCACACTCCTCTGGCCGATTCTGACCATTCAGTCTCATGTTGGAGACTCCAACCACTGATGCCACTTTGGGGTTCTGCATCAGCAAAGTGACAGTGACCCGTTGGAAGGAATTCGTTGAGCAGAAGATTAGCATACTCTCAGAAAGTACAAGGGGTTTCCACTGTACACATGTACCCGTTTGGACAGGAGAGGGCCACCATTTTGGTGGAAAATGGTGAGGAACCATATCTCCTCCCGCAACCAGAGCACGCACTTGTGATGTCGATGGCAAAGCTTCACGCTGCCACTCTCTTGAGCTCAGCTCAGAGGCTTGAACCTTAATCTGTCTTAATACCTTGTCAGTATTGTAAACACCAGGGTGGACTTGGTTGTTCTGGTGAAAGTCTCTCTTTGCTGACTGGGTTGGAACTGCTCTTTGTGCAGGATAATTAAATGTCAGCTGGGGCTGGACATTTGAAATCAGTTGCCAGACTGGTAGGAGACTGTTTTAGCATCATTGTCTGGTCTGGTGTGAGTGTGAAGGAACAACTCTCTTGGCTTTGTCCTGTGAAACTTGAAAATATTTAGTTCCCAGCTTCTCTAGAAAGGCACTTCAAAAATACTTTGAGAAAAAAGAAAACCAGAAGAATTAATAGCAATCAAAGCTCCTTTCAGAAAAGTGAATCTTGTTTAGATGCTACCTACTGTTTTGTGGAACTAAAACCTGAAAGCCGTGAATCTTTTAAAGAGAAAAGATGACATAGGTAGGGAGAGGATCAATACCTAATTTCTTCTCTGGAATTGCTTAAGAAAAAGAAGGAGCGTGGAGAATAGTGTTGCTATCATCATAACCATATTAAGTGTGTTTTTCTTAAAAACCACATATGTAGATCTAGATATGCATAGGAGATCAAACAATAGATACTGCATTTGCTAAGCCTTCATTTGTTGGGCTCCTGTGTCACACAAATTGTGTTTCCTTGGAGAAAATGATTTTTTCTCTTGATGTAGTTAGTGTTTGCCCAACGTTCTCACCTCTGTGATGATTATGAAGGTGACTTACTCCCTTAGGAGTAATGTCTTATATGACACCTGATGTGTCATACAAATTAAGGGAGATAAGTGGGCAATTTATCTCCACAGATATCTCTGCAGAATCATTTTAGTTTCCTGACCAATACTTTAAGCTTCTCCTGCACTGGGTGGGAGGCTTCTCAATTTCTTTTGCTGTGAGCAACATACCGGTTAACCCAAAACAAATGTATATGATAGATGAGACTAATTCTCCAAAAAGGAGTTCAGCCTCACACCTGCTGCAGACAGGTTTGTGGCCAGCCTTCCTTGACAGAGCTGGTGTGAATTCAGATTCAACAAAGAGACTGGAACATCTCTGTGCCTCCTTTAATGACTGTTATTTTTAGAACAGTTAAAAGCCAGCTATGCAGCGTGAAGGATATAAAGGAGTATGGAGGATGTTAGATAAGAATAAAAATATAATAGCTCTGAAGGAGGCAGAGGTGGGTTTTTGTGTGGTACCTGCAAAGCTGCCTAGTCCAGGGTGAAAGCATCTGTATATAGAGTTTTTCTCAGAGTATAC
>NW_010102848.1:96186-107445 GCF_000699245.1 Pterocles gutturalis
GGATAAGTTGATCAGATCATATTTTTAATAATGTAAATATATTTGAAATTTAAATGTTTTGGCCCTGGCTCTTTATCTAAATGTCTTGATTTTACACCATTAACTCTGGTGACTAAGAATGAGCTTCTCATGATTTATTCCTGTGTTGCATAGATTACAGTCCGTTTCTGTGCCCTGTTCAGGAGGGAACCCCTTCACAGTGCTGGAGTTAGGACCATTGACACAGCAGCTCTGTAAATCAGAAATACATCTGCTTCCCACAGTAATACTGTTCTAGTCTTCACCACTGTGGTGAAAGTGTTTAAAAGCCATCAGTGTTTCAGCCTCTGGTCTGTACACCTGTATTAATGCAATACTTAGGTTTAAAATTTTGCAAGTTTAATTACAGACTCAGTTCTGCTGGGATTGCCATGAAAACTCTGGTGACTTCCATTTAATTACTTCTGTTTAGAACCCTGGTGCAAGTGAAAGCAGAATAAAGCCCAGTCTAACCGAAAGGGTTGTTCTGAGTGATCCCCAAGGAGAAGCAGAGAGCTCTCAATAACACCTACGTATTTTAACGTGTGACATAAAGCAGATTTTTTTCAACCCATTTGTGGCAGTGAGTAAAAATTAGGCAAAATAAATGAGGTCCTTCAAATATTAGAGGTGCTTACTGGAAATGAAGTGGTTTAAATCAATCAAAAGGACCATCACTCAGAAGTTAGTCACAGCCAACCAAAGTTGCGTGCTTTTTTTTTTTTTTAACAACTTCAAGATAGTGTTAGAAAATTTCACAAAATAAGAATTTCAGGACATTTACAAGATTTTTATCAGTCCTCATAGGCAGCTGGGCCAGATCTTGAGCTGGATCATTGACTCCCAATGCAGATTTACCCTACTAAGGATAGGACACTTTGTGTAAGATGGCAGAGAGACCAATAGCATTATGAACTGCCCAGTAAAACAGCAGGGTAATAGTGCTCTTTGTGGATTTTCTGTTGCTATTTTCTGTGTCTTATTTGCAGTTTGACCACTCATACATCGTGTGTTCTTCTGCATAATTTTGAAGAGACGTTTGTTTGTGTTGTTGGTGTATGTGTGTTGAGTAAACAGTGTGTATGAAAGCTAAGAAGTCCGGAGCATTGCAGGAATGAGAAGGATAGATTTCATGTTTATTTGAAAAAGACACCTGCAGAATTCATGCTAGATTGGCCATTGCCATGAGCCTGTTGGCCCTACAAATGTGTTTTTTGACCCATAATAGGTTACAGCTTGATTTAATAGGTTACATTTCACTGCCTTTATGGACACCTTTACATCTTCTTTTCAGGGTAATTATCTTTACACACATCTGATGTGGCAACTTGATTGACTCCTGCTTTTGTACGGCTATAGGTTAATGAACCAAACTGATAATTTTTTTAAAGAGAATAAATCACTTGTGTATTGTTTTTGAAACGATAGTGAAGCTGTGTGTTTAGAGGGCTGCTTTTGATTTAGCTAAAACATTTTGCAGAGAGGCAGCTGCCATCTGGGGCTTTATGCCACACGGCGCACAATGTACAGAAGTGTCCTCGAACAGTGCTCCTGTCTCCGATGGGCTGGATCCTGCAGAGGCTTGTACCCTGAAAGCTGATCTGAAGTAAAATAAATGGTGGTAATTTGTGTCCACACCTAAAGTCTAGGTGGGAAAGAAAAAATCTAAAAGTCAGGAATTTATTTTTTTTAAACAAAGCCACAGCACTCCTAGAAAACCAGAATATGTCCCTTTTATTCCAAAGCCAACATTTTTCCTCAAAATATGCACCAATCTGAGTTCAGTCATTTTTCAGTTCCTCGGGCAGTAAAGTGTGCATAGATGGCAGTTCACCATTTTTGATGCTGGTTTGTTTTCATACAATTTGAAGGGAGTCTTTGATTAACAGATAATAATTTGGCATGGTTTCGTAGGTATTTTAAAAATCTGTTTTGAAGAGTGGAAGCACTAGAGCAGGAAGAGCCAAGTTTGCAGGTGCCTTTAGCACTTTTCGGGATATTAATAGGCACTGCACAATGTCATTACACCTTTGTTTTTTGGCTTTTTTTTTTTTTTTTTTTTTTGAATGGAGGATGCATGCTCCGATATGAAATCTTCCTGTTTTCTGAGCCTGGGCTGCAGCCCCAAAATGCGGGTGATGTCCATGTATGTTAATCTTTTAACTTGCAAGATTTCCCTTTATAGTTTTGCTTGTACGTTACTGCTCTTCCTTTCTGGTTTAAGGCTCAGTTCTGCATCAAGCGTCAGCCACAACCTGTGCACAGAGTGTCAGGAAGCCTTTTAAAACTGTCCAGATGGACTTTAATGCAGGTTTTCTGCAGAATTGTTCATGTTTATTAAACTGTACCTCTATTTCTGCCTCAGACTGTTTTTGGGGTTTTGATTTTTGCAGGGGAGCTGAAGACAGGGAATTTGAGGCTAAAACACACTTTTATGAATGTTACTCACATGAACGGGCCTATTAACTTTAGACTACCTGTGTGAGAAAAGACAACTCATGTGAGCAAGGACCCTGCTGAGGGCCCTAATTAGTTGACGTGTGAATGCAGAGAATGTGCTCCAGAAGCCCGTTCTTGTTACTATTCAGGACACATTAGTCTGTCTTAATAAAGATGTCACTTCCACTTTACTATCCCTGATTTACTTTATTACTGATTAATAAATATCTGATAGATGAATTGTACATAGAGCGCCAGAGCTTGTCTGGCCTTTTGATCATTTTGTGTCAGGAAGAAGATGCTAAAGGGTCGTAAACCTCTCAGTCTACTCAGCAGAGGACGTGTGCCTTACATGGGAGTGGAACCAGGTTGCCTGGTAGTATTTAATACCTTCATAGCCCTTGGGGGTGAGCGGCATCCAAGAGTTTTGAGCTTCCCTGAGGATGAAAATGAATGGAGTCATAAATGGCTCATTTTCACACCTCTCCCAGGTGCTTATTGGGGCATAGCTGGAAATGTGGACGCCAATGTGTTCAGCCTGCTTAACAACCCATTCTTAAACCATGCTTATAGCTAAGTCAACAAATTTCTACTACATGCTGGTAGGAATGGGGCTTATGCAATTGCGGGGTGTCTCAGTGTGTCTTTTTGCCCACCCAGCACCTCTTGACCAATTTCTACCAAATCTGGAAGAGATGGTAGCACTCTCAAAGCTGGAAATTTTGTGAAAAGAGGCAGTCAGCTAGGAAAGAGAGAGCCCAGCGAGGCTGTGGTCAGGAAGAGGGACATAGCAGGAGCCCAGCTCTCATCGGACATTAGAGAATCCAGTAAAGAGAAGAGAGGACAGGCAAATGCACGCACACAGAGAGCTGTAGGAAATCAGCTTTACTTGCATTGATCAAAGAACTGCTTCCTTAAAGCTTTGAGTAAGCTCTTCAGCCTTAGTTTTTGTACTGTGGAATACCTTTACATACGGGACTTAGAATGTACTGGAAAGCTTTGGTACTGGTGTTTTGGAACGTAAAACTTGGAAAAATATTCTCCAGAAAGGTGTCCGAATGCCAATCCAACCACTTTCTGCAGTCCTCCCTCACGCCCTCACACCCTGGTCCATGTTACAGTTCAACTCTCTGGGCAGGAACAGCAGCAAACCAACAACTTCATGTACAAGAGCACACCTGCTGAGTTCAAAGGAGCTGGGCATATATATGTAAATGTTTGCAGGATCAGGATCCTAGATATTGTATTGAATTTGGCCTGGCTTTCTGCTTCCCTCTAGGATTTGACCTATTGTTTTTAAACACTGCTGTAATCGGTGTATTTTCATATTGCTGTGATGTTATCCTGAAAGGCAACTGGGAATTAGCATACTGTATTTCATTATTTCATGACTTTTTATATATTCATATTTAGACTGAGCAGTGTTAAAAAGAATATTTTATTTCATTATGCAATTTTTAGTGAGCTTATTATCAGTAATATGTTTAGCATAAAATTTATTAGTGACATGCCCTTTAATTTAGCCTGTCTAATTGGTGCTAATTTAGTTAGATTGCATTAAATTACACCCTTTAATGTAGCTATGTGTGGGTCAAGAAATCCATTCCAACAGGTTAGGTAATTTTTCATGCAGCTGAACAGTAAAAATGGTATTAAGGTAGCTGAAAAATGCAATCGTGTTCCAAAATAATAGTTTTCCTGGATATGATTATCAGCGAAACAGGATTTCTGTTATAAGTGTTCTTCCTTTGAAGACTTACAGGGTTCATCTTCCATCTAAACTCATGTCCCCAATCTCCACAACAAAGACAAAGGGTGGGAATTAAGATCATTACTCTTATGTGAGGGGGAATTATTAAGAATGATCTTTATTTCAGCCTTCTTTCCTCCTTTATCATGCTCAGCACAAAGATAACAGTGAAAAATATGTTGTCCCTTCTTTTATCTGAGTTTCTGCTTTCTGCTCCATTAGAATTACTTTGGTCAGATGGTTGGAGTGGAAAGTAATTGATTTGATCTCAGCAGTGTACAAAGAAGCAATCTAAGCCTGACAAAACAAAACAAAAAATCTGACCTGTAAGAGCCATCGATCTCTAGCAGTAAGAGCAGAGGGCGGCAAGGCAGGACTCCTGGGGCAGGTCTTCAGCTGGTGTAAATGGTCGTAGCAGTTATGAGTCAGTGGTGTTTGAAGTCACCGTCAATTTCGCCAGTGGAGATGTCGGACCCCAAATTCGGTTCCCAGTTTCCCATACAGCCTTCAGAAACCTCCTGGTTCTCTCTGGTCCCCCAGTGCATCACTGTCTCTGCTCTATGGACCAGCCATTGCCGCACTCCCCTGCTGCTGATCACTCCCTCTGTCCTGACTTGTCTGCTGGGAATCTAGTCCAAGCGCAAGACAAACTTTTTCAGTCTTCAGAGGTGTTTTAATACATAATTTCTGTGCATCAGGAAGACCCTTCATGTCTTGATGCTGTCGGTAGCAATGCCTCCAAGAAAAGGTGGGGGGAAAAAAGACATTGAGGCTTTCTCTCAATGAATGTGTCAGTCCTAGCATGAAGAGGGCGTGCTCTCAAAAGCTATGGGAGATCAACAAATAATCTCCTTCCAACCCTCTTTATTTTTAATCCAGAAAAACTTTAATCTTGTATAAAGGGGTCTGACAGGTTTTGAGCATGCTTCTAGGGACAGCTCGTGTAGCATAATGGTTCACTGTCCTGATTTTGTGGTTGTTTGCTGAGGTTATGGTGTGCTGTTGTCATCATTGTTGAAGGAGTTACGTTGTTAAACTGCACTTTCTGATTTTATTGTCCATCAAGTTCTTGTTGACATTGGTTTTACTATAGACTACCTGAATAAATAGTAATACTTGCTCTGTTTTCCCACATAACCCACTCCTGACACAGCAGTATTTGTAGAGGTTTCAGGTTATAGTTTTGGGTTACCCACATCCTTGGAGAGCATCTGCACAACCAAAGGCATGGGAGCGGGGTGAGAAGGAGCCATCGGTAGGAGCGTCGATGCAGGGAACCACTAGGGAGGAAGAACAGGGGTATCAGCTATTTTTTTTTACCTTTACCAGCATATATGATATTGTTGCAGCTGTGTCTTACATTATTGGGATTTTGCAGGTAACTGGCAGCGTAGACTCAGAAATTAAGCCATTGCTCATTCAGCTCCTGGCCTGTCCCATATTTAAGCGGTTGCAGTTTTCCCCTGCAGCACCAATGAGAAAAATTACTTGGAGGAACAATACTCGTAGCAATTTTCTCTTCCTACTAAGTGCTAATCCGTAGGGTATCTCCTTGGCAAAAAAGAGTCAGTTATACCAAAATATCAACCTGAGTTTCCTGACACAGCCAACTGAGCTTTGAGAACAAAGCTAAATGCCTGTTAGGTCTGATCCAGAAGGCTTTTTAATTGCTTGGGAAAGGCTACCATTCAGACACTAGAACAGATGTAGGGGATTTAACCTCTAGAAGGCATAGGAAAAGCCAAGCCCCTTTTTGAGACCACTTGTCTGGGCTAAGCTGATACCTGTTTGATTTTTGGAAGGATATGGGATCAACTATGCCTAAACCAGCTGTAAAACTGGCAGAAAAAGAGAGCCGCAGCAGCTCAATTGCAAACATCACGCCAAGTATTATGTTTTGGGTAAATAAATATAAAAAAGAATAAGTGGAAATCTTCCTCTAATAGGAAAATACATCAATGATACTGTAATTAGAACCAACATTATTCATCTGTAATAAAGTATTTATTTTACTGTGATTACAACAGTTGTTTATTCTTGGGAGCTGTATCCAGAAGCAGACTATCCAGCCTGGAAAGGATACAGCAGCTGCCTAAAACCAGTTTCTTAAATCTGTGCTTAGCAGCTCAGTTGATACTTGTCTGTAGAGCCTCCAGACAACAGACTGGGCAAGTATGCCAGTCCAGCTGGGTCACAACACTGTTACAGCCCTGTGCCTCGGAGTGTGTTCGTGGGTATTAACGAAACTGCAGCTCAAGCACTATGGAGGGAACAGGCAGAAGCGCGGTACAGCTGCACAAGAAATTAGTCTCCTCAAGCACTGCTGTGGTCCTGCCATGCATGCAGTGATGATAGACAGATTTTACCCAGAAATGAAACTTAATAGTCTGGGTGGGTTTTCAGAGCTTTAAGGAAAAGAGTGGATCTTTTAAAAGATGTGTGTTTATATATTGGCTTTCGACTTAGAACAATAAACACTTTATGCACACTGGCACTGAGCATCCTTCCAGCGATTTAAACGTTCCCAAACTAAACACACAGTTCAGTCTATTCCTGTGCTTTGTCCTCGGGAGAAAATTATTAGTTCCAGCAGCAAAGACAAGTTTACAGCCAGACTAATGGGGGCACATCCCAGGCAGCTTGCTGCATCCTGCTCAGAAGCCCTTCCTAGAAGGCAGCACCTGAGGAGGACATAGCAGCTGGACAGAGTGTCCAGGTCAGGGAATCTCTGCTGAGGAAGGGAGAGAGCAAGTGTCTCTTTTCATGGACTCCTGCCTGCAGACTGGAGGCCCTGGTAATCCCCAGTGATACAAAATATTCAGAAACACCACCAGGATGTTGTATGTAAATTAACTGTATAATACAATGTAGGTTAATTCTGTGGTTTCGTGTCGATGTAAGGGAAATGAGCTCTTCAGTTCTCCCTGTGTCCTCCCCCTCTGTCCTGCCATGGGGCCAGTGAACGGGCTTGTCAGTCCGAGCCTTGTTCTTTGTGTTCAAACCGAGAGGAGAAGTGGTGCCAGCCCTGCCCGCTGTTCTGATCAATGCAGAGCGTGTTAGAGCTGGTGCCAGAGCTGCGCTTGCCAGCACTTAACTGTGTAAACGGGGACGCTGGGGGGTGATGCCGGGTTGTGCTGAGATACTTCTGTTACAGAGATCTGGCCATCAGTAGTGTCCTTGGTCTCTTGTGACATATTAGACCTGTAGCTTTTTGGTTCTTGCTGTAGATGCAGAGCTCTCACAAGGAAATGCTTTGTGACTGGCTGTGTACCTGCAACTGAGATGCTGGGGTAGGGAATCATGAAATAGCTTCATCCTGTCAGGTGTGATAAGGTCTTCCCAGAGTCCCTGTGTCATTGTCCTGGCCTTCAGGTAGAAGCTGAGGGTCAGAGAGAGAGAGTGTCGTCTCCTGGGCTTGCATGAGAAACATCTGGCAGAGCAGTGAGCTGAACTGGGATCCTCCAAGAAGCCCGTGACACATGTCAGAGCCATCCCGGCATTGAGTCAGCCTTTAGGAAAAGATACAAGTTGTCCTGAATTGGTTCCTGTTGCCTGTGAGTAGCAGGCACCAGCTCCAGCATTTGCTCGCTGTTTTGAGTGCTGCTAGGTGGGACGCTGCTGGGGGTAGGCAAGCCAATGCTTTGTATGATAATATTTAGAAAGAGATAAGAAGAACCTGCTTTTCATCTAGTCTCATTCTTCCCTGCCAGCCTGTGCTTTCTTTTGGCTCAGGAGACTGAAATCTTCTGTTCTCTTGTAAAAAGAAGTCACTCTGTGAGCAGAGGAGCTAATGAAGCCTGGCTTGTAATGTTTCTCTCTCATGTGGATCCTCTGATATCTTACAAAGGGTGAGCTTTATTAGCTGTTCCTGTAATGGGACAGCAGTAGGGTCCCTCTCCTCTCCCCCACTGCCTTCTTTTCAAACTCTGAAGAGTTTCCGTATCGTTTGACCTTGATGCTGGACACCAGGGGTGAGTTGAACACCCTTTTTGTATGAGAGCACAAACACGTGGCATTATTTCAAACTCCCATGACTGCAATCTGTGGGTGTCTCATTTCTGTTTGGAACCAGGCTAAAAATAAAACAAACAAATCCCCTGAAATTAAGAAGAAGCATCAGTGTTCAAATGACTTTGTGGCATAAGCTTGAGAGTCACCTAAAAAAAAATCAAAATGAAGGATACACTGGCTGAGCTGTAATCCACCCACTCATAGCAACAGGAGTTGATAGTTTATTAGAAGAGTGGGATGTTGCTCCCAAAAGTTATATTCTGTGTGTTAACGTATACACAAGACAACCCCATCACGTGGCTTCTCTTTTTAGTCCACGGGTCAGCTTTCCATTTTCCTATGGTTAGAATTGGTGAGGCAGGAAACAAATGGTTCACCCCTGCCACTGACAGGCAGAGGGAGACAAGGGAAGCTGAAAGGGTTAAAAACAGTGCTGGATTCAAACATCGGATTTTCTGTGTCAGTTTGTCACAACTGCAACCATATTTAAATTCAGCTGCTTGGGTAACACCCAAAAGCTATCATTGCACTAATGCAATTATGATAGTGCATCAATTGCTGTAAATCACAAAGCTATAGGTAGGGTGTAGTTGTCATGTTCTTTGTGATTAAAAGATGTAGAATCTCTAATCACTGCAACGAGAGAGGCTGTCATCGATAAAGGGAATCTGGAGCTGGAGAGCAGTATTGATCGTGCCGAGGAATTTGCAAACTCTGTTTCTCAGTTTTTGCACACTTCTGAACAGCCTTTCAAGGTGCACCATCAGCTTCACACACACACCCCGCAGGGCTGGGCTAATAAGTGAATAGGTTAACATCTGCCTTGCTCAGGTGCTCTGGCAAAAGGGTGTTCAGGAGATACTAATTTTTTACCAATTTCTTGTCCAAAAGGACATGCTGTTTGGTGGATCAAAATTATAAAACGTGCACTGTATTTCCACCTTGGAGGGAGTGATCGCCATTGCTGAGCGTAGTCTCATGTCATGCTGGTGATGGGGGTCTTGGTCTCCCCAGTTGCACTGGTGCGAAACCGGTGTGAGATCTGTGCAGCTGGCAGAGGCTGACTGCAGAGCCAGCGCGTGGCCCCCGTGCTGAGCCCAGCCGCAGCACAAGCCAGCATCTTCTCCATTGTGGCTTTAAATACCCCCTTGAACTTTTTGCAAATGACACAACTTCTCTACCTGTAACTGAGAATCAGGCTTTCCCTTGCTCCAAGAAGATGTCAGTGCTTATCATCTCTGTTCCTCTTCTTTAAAAAACAAACAAACAAACAAAAACCCACAACAAAAACCCACAATAATTTATGACCAATATTCATAAATTATTTACATTGAAACTGTGGAATTGTAGGCAAAAATGAATATTAAATGACCAAGTATGATGAAAATGGAAGGATAGTGCTGGATTGCCAGGCTGCTTGGTTGTTTTTCATGTATTTGGCTGTTTGCTTCCTTTTCCCTCAAGAATCTCCATGGATCAACATACAAAGAATTTATGTTATTTTTTTTATTAATATGTAGCATATGGTTTGAAAGCTTTTATACATTTATAGCTTTCATCCACAATCATATAGTACTTTGTATTGGTGTATCTGCATATAGATGTGTGCACATACACAATATTTGTATGTGCATGTGTTTAAACTAATATTCTTTGTATAGAAATCCTATACCCTCGTGTTGCAGTTTGTCTGGTTTTCACCACTCTCTTCTTTATGCTTGGGTGGTCATATTTTGAAATTTCCCCAGGACCGGTTTTTCATGCAGTCACGTTTCTCATCACATCTGAAGGATGTTGTGCTTCGCATGGTAATTAGGTCCTCTTTGTTTCATCTGCTGAACTGCTCTCTGTTACTTCCTGCAGCACACTCAGGACTGGAGGCTATTGCTGAAATGTTAGAGCAGTGGAGATTCTCTAGGAGTAAACAGCTTCACGTTAACTTGCCTTTTTTTTTTTTTTTTTTTTAATGCTGATTTACATCCTGTTTAAACCTTGTGCAATTATATTTATCCTTGTGGCTTTCTTAGAGTAATGCCATTTATTGTAATAATTTATTGTTGCATTGTGTGGCTGGTGGGTGTGTATGGAAATCATCCGAGTATTTACACATACATATGATTTTACATATAAAACCACACAAGTATCTGTCTATATCCCTACAGCTTGCAAATGCTGATGGCTTAGCTGGGAGTGCATGTTGCTGTCAAGCTTTATAGAGTTTAAGCTTTCATGGCTTAAAAGAAAGCTCTGATTGTTAGCTTTTCTGGCCCCCCGTGAAGGCAGGGTGAGGGTGGCTTCAGGCTGTGTCTGTGGGGCCAGGCAGGGGTTTGGGGTGGCAGTTTGCTGCAGGAGCCCCTCTCTGTGGATGCTGGGACGGGGACCAACATGTGGCACCGCGGGGACCAACAACGCTCTTGCAAGCCTGGCCAGGCCACTCTCTAAGAAGTGGGTTTCCTCCAGCGCAGTTTTATACCTCCCTTCTAGCTGTCAAGGTCCAAGGGAGAATCAAGCCCTAAGTTTTTAGCCTTGGTGGTTTAGAAGGAAACTTTCCAAACCTGCACAGCCCCTTTTGCTTGGTGCAGCCAGCTCCTGCGTCTCAGGGCTCACAGGTTGCTCAAGCTGGAGCCAAAGGGCAATTTGTCAGAGGCAGCTCAGGTTGTACGGCTGCACTTGTGAACCTTGATGGCACTGGGGAAGGCAGCAGGAACCAGGTCAGGTTTGCCCTGAGGCTGCCAGGGAACCCCTGCCTGCAGTCCCTGCAGAGAGAGGGTCAGGGCAGGAGCACTGAAAATGCCTGCAGTCATCTCGAGAAATGGGAAGTGATCTAGTAACTGCCCCTGAATTCCCTTTTAGTCGGTACGAAGCTCTGGAATGAGTTTTTGCAAAACATAAACAATGTTCTTGTAATGGGGACCATCGCGCTGTGGGATGTGCCCACCCGCTGGAGGCCAGCGGCAGGGCTGGACGGGCATGAGCTCTCCATGCAGCTCACGGTGGCAGGGCCAGGCTGGCAGCAGGGAAATTTTTTACCCTGGTGGGGT
>NW_010102848.1:107476-165740 GCF_000699245.1 Pterocles gutturalis
TCACCCTGATGGGTTGAATAACACCCTTGGGCTGATCCGTGTGGGGTGCGCTGCTGGCCCAAGTGCTGCACGCATATATACATGGCAGTGTGCATGGGCATGGGAGGGAAGAGACGCAGACGCTGATGATAGGCAGCAAACGCTTTTGCCAACACGTGGAATTCCTACTGGTTGTTTTTCTATTTTTTTCCTCTTGTAATTAATAATGCCGTGATTACTCTGATTATAATGATTGCATATCCCTTTAAGTGGTATCTAGATTGAGGTTTGCACAGCATTTTTGCCTCGTTTGTATGTTCTGCAAACATATTAAGGAAGTCTCTAAAATAATATTACCGAATGTCAAGTAAAATCCCGTCTCCTGAAGGGATGATGAAATCATATGTGTACAACTGTGTATTATCTTGCCCTGACACATGGAATTAAGTCTTGTCTTCCTCACCTAGGAAGACATCATTCTGCCAGCATTTTCTCTTTTCTGGCCATTTCCAACACGACAGCTTTTTTTCCCTTCAGCCAATTAAAGCGGGGCTGTTCTCTCTAAAAGCCAATGAGAAAAAATTGGCAGTTTGATAATTTCTGAGAGTTTCTTCATTTCATTTTATTGAGCTTACTGGTGGCGTGCAAACAGAGGCATTTGTGTAAAAAAATCCCATCTTATCCCTGTAACAATTCTGTGATTTTAATGAACTGAGTTGTATGTGGAAGGGAAACGGGATTTTCTGTTATCCCACTGGCAAAGCTGTGGGTGAGGAAAGCCTGAGGTTCAGCGATACAGCTCTGCAACTTGGGGAACCGAGTTTCTACATTAAAAGATCAAATTTAGCAACATTGGCATATCTATTAATTTTTTTTATTTTATTGAGTTTTACAAATTCTGGGAAATTGTGAAGCAGGCATCTAGGCATTTCCCGAATTGGCATTTCCATTTTGTTTAAACAAGTTCTGTGCTGTTTCTTTTTGGATCTCCTGTCATTGTTTTGTTTTGTTTTCTTGATGAAAGTGTTTTACCAGGTTGGAATCAGTAGGAGACATCTCCATTTTTGTCATAGTGCAGTTGTGTGGTTTTTTTTAATCAACACAAAATGAACAATTTCAAATTTTTAGCTTTCTGAAAAGTTTATAAAATGTCTTTTTAAGTCCAAATCAAAGCAATTCCCCTTCCTCCCTCCCATTCAAAATTATCATTAGACAACAAATTGCTCATTGTCTAGCTTGACGAGAGTGGTTGGCTCTCAGTCTTGCATTTGGGTCCCAAAGCCACTGTCTGATGGGGAATTTATTCCCCATCTGTTTCCATTTCTGCACTGCAAGTTGAGCCCGGCACATGAGCTGCAGCACAATTGTGATCCCTATTTAATTCACCTAACTTTCAGCCTCTAACTGAGACGCCTGGGTAAGCAGAGTGGTGACTGGCCTCTCTGTGTAGTCAGTGCAGAAGTGGGTTCATCCAGAAGGTGACTCTGCCCATAGAAGATCTCAATTAAATGCCTAAAGAATAACTTCTCTAAGATCAAGCTGCTCTACGCTTTAAGCAGTTCCACTAAAAGAAACCTCTTTGCCTCACAGAGACAGGCTGATAATGGGCTCATTGGCTTGTTAGGTCAGCCAGCACACGGATGCTAGAAGGTCCTTGGGGCTTAAGTACCAAGACAGCATTGTGTTTCTGGGGAGATCATTGCATTTCAAGGGTGTGATGTGACACACGAGACTGCAAAGTCATCCCCAAGCTGCATTTATTCCCCTGAAATGCTCAGTGTGTCAGACCCGATTTCAGTTATAAAATGGAAATAATAGATAAAAAAGGTCAAACCATTTATTGAGGATTGACATTTACAGCAGTCAGGAATTTCCAGCTGTATACAGCTTTGTGTCTATATGTCACTCCTATATGACACCATCCTGCTGAGGATCTCCAAACCACTGCTTTCCTGCTCTAACTAGGTGGTGGCTAGTTCTAGATCGCTTATTGTGTTTATGCAGATGCACAAACAAAGAAACCCAGTAGTTAATTAACTTGTCCAAAGTTGCAGTACACCTCTAGCAAAATGAAAATATAAATTCACAAATCCTCTCTGTCTCTGTTTCAAAATTCTTTTGTTTTATACTTTAATTAAATTTTGTAAGAAAATTTACTGTAAAGTTTATAAAATAAAACTGTTTGAAATTAACCGCGTTTTCTGTGAAAGCTGCCTGTTAAAGGGCCTGTGTCCTTGATCCCACCGTAGGCAGCAGCAGTTGTGCGTTGGATCACTGGCAGGGTGTGTGCATTGAGTACAGCACGGCAATCTGTAGATTGAAGGTAAGAGTCCAGACAGGGATCCAAAGAGCAATTGCTACCTGTGCTGCATCAGGACCTGGACGCAAACAGATCTGCTGTAGGAGGGGTCACACAGTGTGTGTGAGATAGCACTAGCAGCAGTCCATAGATCAGTAGATCATCTTTGCCATTAAGCTCTAGATAGGAAGAAAAGGAAGGAGAAATATGTATACACTCATTTATGTGCACATACACCCGTGTGCATATACACACATGCAGAATAGGAGACAGACATCTCAGGGCTGTAACAGCAAAGTAATTAAAGGTGCTGAAGCAGTAAGTGCCAAGACCCCATCTCCAACGGTACGGAAGATTTGCTAATGTCGCTGTTGACGTCCCTAAGGTGCCATGCAACTCTGGTATTTGTCTCAGATGCCCTTCTGAGAGATTTGCATCGCCTAGGAGCTGGTCTGTTTTCTCCTTGCCTTAGTGGTCTGACTTTGAGAGCTGAGCCTTAAGATCACTGCGCCTCAAGGAGACCCAACACCGCCCCAGTTAATGCGGTTTTCAGGGCTGTGTTCTTCCCATTGCTCATGCATGGCTGCAGCATTATTTCTCAGTGTTTTGAGTTAAGGGGCTCATATCCTAGCACTAAGGATTTAAGGGACCTTGTACAGATATAGACAGTATAATTTATAGAGCAAATACAGTAGTAGTATTGAAAACATTGATAAGATGACTTATCATTGAATAATAGGTATTAGATCTCATGTTCCCTGTTCCTCCTTCCCACTCCCAAGAAGGAAACTTTTTAGCCTCTGGGTAAGATGCCAAGAATTACTATTCAGCCTCAACTGTAAAAATGAAGAAAAAAAAAAAAAGACATTTAGGTTTTAATGAAACATGTCTTCCAAGTTAAATTAAATGCTTGTTTAGATAGCTTTTGAGATTAGTCTAAGAATAATAAACTGTTATTTATAGGGAACTTCCTGGCCAAAGACCTCTGGGCAGCTCCAGAACAGCAGAACAAAGGATTTGCGGCCCACTGACTACTTAAAATGGTGATGTTATTTTCAGATTCAAAAGTCCCTTTTCCTTTATGACAACCTGTTGGTGAAAAGGAAAAGCTGTCTACCAATCCTTCAGATTCTGGAGTTACTCTTGATAGTGTAATACACATGGGGCAGTTTATTTAGCTTGAGTTTGGAGTTTTTACAGATCTGCGTTATGTCTTCAGTGCAGATTTGTTTTTTTGCCTATGGCATCAGTCAGAATAAATGGAGGGATGGGATCTGCCCTGGCTGCTGTAGGGATTTTCCCTGAAGTCTCCCCGGTCTCCTAATAAATCAGTGTCTTTCCTAGTCTTTTTCTGATGGGATCCGGCAGCAGGTCAGCATCCTTAGGTAAAGAAAGGCTTCTTGAAGTGAGGAGCAGTCACAGAAAGTGAATTAATGGAAGCTGGCATCTGCTGATCTCTTTGACAATACGGAATTTCACTGCCAACATTTAGAAACCATTGGAAATGGTCTCCGTTGGAAACCAGATTTCGACTTTCTGCCCTGGGCTGCCAGAAGTATTTCAGCATAAAATGCTAAAGTAAGTTGAACTTTCAATTATAATTTCAATGACTGTCTAGTGAAATGGATTAATGCTCTGGCACTGCACCTTTGAGGCTTTGGCTCAAATCTTGTAGGATAAAAATCTGTCTGCTTTGACAGTTGAAAAGGTCAGAAGTGAAATAATGTCAGGTGGTCTTAGCCCAACTCAATGTCTCGATTAAGAAGTAGATGTAAAAGTTGTTGATGTGGGATATCATATCAGAGCCTTTGCAAAAATATAAGTAATTTTTTATTTACATTTTATCAGCAAAATTAGATGCATTCTGGAGAGATGGAGCTTAGTGCAGACTTCAGGAACACTGGATTTCAAAGGGAGCAAAATACAGGTTACAATATGTGGTACCCTAAACTCAAAAGCATGTATCCATTATGAAATTGATTTCCTGATATTTGACTGTGTCAAGCATAATTCTTACTTAAATATTTTTTAATTTAGGAATTTTTATTAGCTTGGAGTGTGTAGAAAAAACATGTTTGTCTCACTGTTCAAGCAAGACAAGGGGTTTCTTAAATTTCCTTTTGAAACTGCTGCAATTCAATTCCTAAGCTTATTAAATAGGATTGTGGTTAAAGAGCAAAATATGGATATTTGCATAATTCTTTTTTCTCTTATTTGGACACATACATAATTTCATATGATAATAACATATAAATATATATTTCTTCTCCAGACTTCCCTGCGGAAAGGTCACTATGGCACAAATTTCTAGCAATAGTAACAACAATTTCTGCTGGGAAAAAAGAACAAATAAGGGTTTGGGACCATGTGTCTCAGTGATGGGGACGGTGGCTAACAGAGCTGTGGGACACTTTTCACTCGCTGCCTTTGATTTGTCCCAGCCTCGCTTCTCACCAGCCCTCCTCATGTGTCAGGCAGCCTTGGCACTGCTCTTCTGGGGGAGGCTGCAGATTTTCTTTGCTTATTTCAATAAGAAACACACAGACAAGAGTGCAAATTGGAAATCAGCTGTCATGGTATGCTACAGAAATGATCCAGTTCTGGTTGGTAATCTATTGCAGACGATTAAATAAGTGAGCAGTTATGTCCTTTTCAGCGCTGGTAGGCATCTTTGTTTTATTTAATTCCCTGTTCCTCCTCTGTGCGTGCGTATGTGGTGTGTCATGGGTTTTTATCAAGTTGTGTTACCGTCTCAAGGCAAAGAAACAGCAGTCTCCATGTGAT
The DNA here is from genome assembly GCF_000699245.1 of Pterocles gutturalis. NCBI lineage: Eukaryota > Metazoa > Chordata > Aves > Pterocliformes > Pteroclidae > Pterocles > Pterocles gutturalis. Next base: position 112,539 of record NW_010102848.1, read on the forward strand.
CATGATGCAGTGCAAGACTGGTGGAAGTGTCCATATGTTGTAAAGATTAATTGGCATTCAGTTAGGCCCCATAAAGCATGGCATGCCATGTATTATCCTCTCGTTTGCCTTCAGTTTTCAGTGCAGTTCAGTTCACATAGTGGGCACAGACTGAAAAAAAGTGTATCTCTGAAGTATAAAATGTGTACTCTTCAGTAGGCTGATCATCCCAGTGACAAAAGCTTAGAAGAGCTTCAGAGATTCAGATAAGCCTTTATCGTGGGGCAGTCGTGACATGCTCTTGCTTTTCTCTGCTGAAAGCCACCAAGTGGGGCCCAGGGGACCACTGAAACCACAAAATTATCTTTTATTTGTTCTATAGATTTTTCTGACCAAAAAAAAAAAAATATAGGTAACACATTGCCATCCTCAGACTCAAAAGACATGGAGAGTAACTGGGGCGCAAACTGTGGCCGCGGGGCACTCGGGAGCGCGGTGCCGGTCCTGCTGGTGGGGAAGGCAGAGGGGCCAAGCACCCTGATTGCAAAATGTTATTTGTAACAGAACAAAGTGGTAATTTTGCAACTATCAGGGCTCAAATATGGGACCATTTCCCTAGTAATAAAACTATTACTCTGTAACTGTTTACTTATCAGGAGACCATTATGTGATTGATGACCTGAAAATGGAGGTTATCTTCCAATTCATTTGAAATGCAAACTGACTAGAAAATCTATAGTTATTGCGGCATATTTTTAAGCAAAATCAGGCACCTACATTGACCTCCTATTTACATTTCTTTGAGAAGAAAAATCACATAAAAGAAACACATTTCACAGCAGGCAAATTAATTGGTTTTACTGTATTTGAATGGAGGGTTTGTCAAATAAAACATGCCATGACAGTTAATAGTGTCATTTAGAGGCAGAAAATTATTGGCTTATTTGTTATTGGATAAAAGGAAGGCAAACACTTTGTATTAGGAAGTTTTAATGTGTTTAAAATCCTCATTAGGGATTTATGGACATTCTTGCTTAGCATAGCGCCTCATTAATTTGAGGCTAAACAGTTACTTCTGTGTTTCAATTCCAATTTTTTTTTCCCTTTTCTTTAATTAGATCTCGCATTAGAGTTTGGTCTCTACACCACTGGAGATGTAGAATTAATTAATGTGATTTATAAATCTAATGGAAGTGAGTTATTCTTAGATATCTTTTTATTTTAGTGAGCGGTTTAACTGCACGCAGCGTAAGTGCACACAGATCTAAGAGATTTTGGGAGCTCAGGAAAAGTATGCGACTACTGCATTGAATACATTTAGCAGCGTCCCTTGGCATTAATAGATCAAAGCATTTTAATTAGAAGTGTAACTAAAAGAGAGGCCACGAAGTTCCCATTCAAAATCAGATGTTCTTTGTTCTAAGTTCTGTACTGTCCAAAAAGTGTTATTTTAGCTCCCCTTTTATATTATAACCATGACATTCAGTGTCAGTGGGATAATCATGTGTCTTACTATTTAATGAGGATAAGATCTGGCTCTTAATGTAGTCTGAATTTGGATCCAGTCCCAATAAAGACATAATCATTAATTGTGCTATTTTGTTATTATTAATAAATGGGAAATTACTTTTATTTCATATAAGAATTCTGTTTAGTTGGTTGAAGTTTATGGTGAAAATGTATTTGTGTGGACTAGATATGCTAACAGGGAGCACTGATATTTAAACCTTAAGATATTTCAAAATGCATTTGTTTTGATCCCCCCGGGCAAAACCCTGTCCTTGCCCTTTGAGTGCTGGCTCTCTATTTTGAAGACATTCTGAGGACACAATCTGCAAAATCTGACTGTGGTGGAGGGACGTATGAAAATGACTAATTTGCAAACAAGCTCTGAGCAATTAATTTGTGTCCCAGCGTTGGCCTTGCAGCTCTGCTAACTGCTGTACAAATTAAACCCAGGAGTACTTTTTTCAGTGAGGACACTCATACCTGCTTTAAAAAAAGAAGTGGAACAGATAACCCGCACAGTCGCCCACTGCATTCTTGGAGCTATGGTAAGGGTATTGTCAGATGTATATATATGGTTTAAAAGGTTCCTCTTTAAAACCTCAAAAGAAATGTTACAGTGATGAGGTCAAATAATGCTTCAGGTTACACTGATGCAACTTCACTGACATCAGCGGAGTTTTAGTCATGTCACCAAGGCCACAGTCTGACCTGGCGACTTGGCTACTATTTTAGTGGGAGGTCATACAACTCCCGCCTGCTGCTGCTCACTCTCATGCTGGCGTGTACTGGGAACAGACACCAAATTCCACTAATGTGAAATAGGTGTAAAGGAGATCCAGTTCCAAGCTGTATTAAATTTAGACAGCTATGTCTGTATAGTAAATGGATTTTTAATTATTTCCAAGAGGTTCTGTTCAAAGGGTTACACTGAGAATAAATATGGCATCTCATTTACATCCCCCTAACTGAGGGCGAATAGACTGGGAAGCCAAACTCCATTCACACTCCTTTTATACTTATATTGCTTCATTGTCTTCAGAGGAGTCAGATATCGTTCACACTGGTAAAAGTAAGACAAGAAGCAGACACTTGATCTCTATTTCTGCCACACCATATATCTCACCGCACCAGAGGGTTGTACAGTCTGTTAGTCAGGCTTTGATGTTTCAAGTGGACAAGTGCACAGTGGCATTTTAGGTCAGGGTGAATTTTATCGTTAATTTAAGGGAAATGTATAAGGTAACCTCTTCCAGAATGAGGTGAAAATACCAAGGTACGTAAGAAAATGTACTTATTTTATATAAGTAAATAAGTACTTGCAGTCATTCGAGGAGGAGGGACAGCGAAAGTGAAAGGAAGGAATAAAGGAAGAAAGAAAAAAAAGGAAATGTGAAGTTCCAAATTTCCATGCTCTTTGTCAGTAGTAAATGTTCATAACAGCCTTTATGCAAGCCAGTGTTTTGGTCACAAATGAAGTACTGCAAATGGCACTTTTGTTGGGGCCTGGCTGAATACCAACATTACCAGTTGCTCTGGTATTATCATCATGGCAAGCTTCTAAAATACTACATTCAGAATATTCCATAAGTAAAATGTACATTAAAAAACTCCCAGGAGACCTTAAAGTGAGAGATCACTTTATCAGGCTTCTCTCTTTAATAGAGTTTGGCAATTTGCTGCATGAAAATAATGGAGAACCATTTTGTTTAAATTGAACATCAGCATATTGTGCTTTCATGGAGACCGTTTCATGCTGATCAACATTGAAATGGTATTGTTAAAAGAAAACATCAAAGAAATGAAAAAGAAAAAATGAGCTAAGTGCAGCGTGCACTGGGAAGAACAAGAAAAATAGAATTGTCACATCCAGGTCAGTCTGGTTTAAAAGTTGCTGTAGCAGAACTAAATGCCCATGAAAAAACGGTGTCCTTGCGGTTGGGGTTGCTCTGACTGGGAGGTCATTGTACGCTGAGTTCATTGATAATTCCTTCTGATTTGTGGACTACTGCCCAAGTGCCCTGGCCTGGTGTACGTGCACCATTTTGTCTAGCTCTCAGGTGACCGGAGAGGAGCATATTGTAGTCATTGGCTTTTGTGTGGAAATAAAGGTACCCACTGGGGGCAGTTTGGGCTTCTGAACTAGAGACCTTTTGAGAAGTTCACTAAAGTCAGCTGGAGTGAGATTCCGTCACGTTTTGGACCACACTGGTAACTTGTTTATTCTAGCTAATGTGCTTTACTCGAGGGAAGAGGCGTGAACTTCTCCATCCACCGCTGCAAGAGCAGCACTGACTGTGGGCCAGGCTGGCTCAGCTTAGCAAATGAATTGACTCAGTCTGCTCCTTAAAACTTTTTCCTGTTTTCAGGTTCTCCAGTAAATACGTATTTGACACAGCTGCTTCTGCAGTGTTTGTATTAAGGGGGAACAGAGGAGCAGCTCTCTGTATTTCGTTTTAGGCAATAGTTTTTCTTTCTCTCTTATTTTTTGTATATATAAAGTATATATTTTCACAGACCTTTTAATAAGCCCCAGGAGATCTTTTTGGGGTTGAAATAATGGGAAATGGAGTCTTCTCATGGTATTTTGGTTCCAGGATGGTGGAGGTACTAAAAGAAAACAGTGGGTATACATTATTTGGGACCCACAAATGGCTCCTTGGAGAATTAATAACCCTGTGAAAAACACATATATGTATTCGAATACCAAGGGAGCAATTTTATTTGGTTTTTTGTTTTTTTTTTTTTAAATACCACCATGTTTGACTTCATTCAGTTTCTTCCAGAGCCCAAACATACAGTCCTAATATATGTTGGTGATAACCTCAGGAATATCAAATACATCAGAAAAAAAAATACCACTTGCAGTACTGACTCCTTGCTCTCTTGCTGCTCCTATTCTTACCCATCGGCACTAAAGTTAGTAAGGAAAAGCCTAGATCCTCCCGGCTAGTGAGATTGGTTTGACACCTATTTCAGGTGTCTTTAACACAAATGACTCATTTGGGAAGAAATCTTAGCACGATAGGAGGCAAACAAAAGCACGAAATGTGAAACAACCCAAGGAGGTTTGAACAGTGGGCTCTGAGGAGTAGTGTGAAGCTTACATCGGGTAAATGTGAAACTATCTTCCTCAGGAGAAATGCGTAGTCAGATGGCAGCTGAGGGGCAGGCTGCTGTCTGAAAAGGGGCAAGTCCAGAAGAGATGTAGGGAATGACTGAAGAGGGGAAATGAAGCCTGAGCGTGCAAGGAAATACTGATGGCAATCAAAGGAGAGCTGGTGTTGGAAAGGCGTGGGTGTATACTCCATTCAAGTGCAGGTGAAGTATTGCGTCTTCTTCTATTTACCATGATCATATTGCAAAAATTGAACCCTAAGTTCATATAGGTTGGAAGGATGTTCAAAGGTCTAGTCCAATGTCTTGAATCTGGAAACCCTGCTATTCTTTGTACTGCCCAATCCATTTCCTGCTTGGATTAATCAAAAAAAGACACACCCTCTGTTAATAGGAAGCCCGGCAGGAGCTGAAGGCATTTGTAGGACGAGGCTTCTGCTGACAAGTCCTGGTTTTGCTGCTTCTGGTTTTCTAAGTGTTTTCCTCTTATCACTGTGTAGTGCACACGGGAAATGATCAATCAAGGCTCATGCACAGGATCTTTTCATACTAGCAAGTGAAAAATCAATTTGTGTTCAAAGGAGTAAACAGTAGTATGAGCTTCATCTCCCCAGAGTCAAAATGGGTTCCTTGAGAAAGGAGATGACAATGAAAACTGAGCTTTTGATGTATAAGCGCATAGGTGCTTGTATGCAAGAGGTGAGTGGGTTCCTACATTCATTTAACATGCTACATTCATCTTTCAAATAAAACAAAGATAGGAAAAAAAGATTACTTGTTGAATACCAATTGTGCATCAATAAAGCCAGAGGGATTGTTCACGAACAGTTTATCCAGATGAAAATGTAGTCGGTCAGTTCTGGCAAAGACATTATTCATTGTGTATTTCTGCTTTGTGACACTACATTTGAATTTTCAGAACTATTCTGACAAGTCTGTTGGAAGATTTTGTTGCTAACGTTTCTGAGAAATGCCTGCTGTTGGATGTAAATTACAGGGGAAAGAGACTTTATATGATTTTTCTGTGCTGCAAAAACAAAATCTGATCTCACGCAGGTTATAAATTGTCCAGGAGGTAAGAGTGGTCAAGGAACAGTTGAATGAATAAATGGAAGGTTAGATCAACATGACTCATCAGATATTGTAACCGTTCACCCAGTGTCATTTGATCTACATAACATTAAAAGCAACTATTCCCTCACTCAGATTTCTGCCCTCCTTCCCTCTCTTTAAAGTTTAGCACTGAGCCATCCAAGCCATACATTAAACCTTTGGTTCCACATCATTTAAGTTCCGTTCTCTCTCTTGTGAGACTGAAAATGTGAAGAGAGCCTTATAATCCTGGCTTGTATTAGGTGGAATATTTTGACCATTTGACCTTTCCTTTTTTCTTCTTTTTTTTTTTTTTTCTTAGCAAGCAATATTTAAAAGTAAACATGAAGCGTTTTGATGCAAAAGAGTTTTGCCAGAATAAAATGAAATTGGAAGATGAGTTCAGTGTAGCATGTAGTTGTTGTGAAATCTTTCTGTTTTGTTTGAAGTTTTATTACCTCAGGACGTCTGTCTGCAGCTAATGTAATATTCCCTGTTCTTCTGTCTGGGGTTCATGAATGCACTGCTGGCCGAGAGAAGAGCTCATGATGTGAAATGCAACTACTCTGTTTTAAGGAAGCCAAATTCCTGGAATCTGTCCTTTCGGCTGAGTTAGGCCATGCTGCTCACAAAGGAAGAAAAGTATCAGAAGTGTGCACAAACGCAAGCTGTGCCCTCCTTTTTAGGATCTGATTACTGATGAAAGCTGAAAAGGAGAAGGAGTGGAGAAATCACGTAATGGGTCCTAAACTACTTGATTTTTATTAGATTATAAAAATAGTAGTATGGGGTAGATGTCCAATCCTGACTATACCCCAAGAGGAACATAGTATTTTTTCACGGCAATTCTAATAACCAATTTGTTGTAGCACTAGTACTCATGACGGTGATGAATATTGTATCTGCTCTGTTTCATTCTGTCCTGATGAATCTATGTTTGGGTGCCATGGTGTGCCATGTGGGCCTGCTTGCACTTGTTAGCTGAATGGACGATTAAACATGCAATTTTGGATTTACACTTTGAAAGGCTGAAAGGTTGTTTTTACTTTTTTTTTCCAGGATAGGCTAAGTTTCTAACAGATCTGTGCCTTTCAAGTCTCCTAGAATGTGCAATGGTAGCATGAATTTAGAAAAATGGTCTCATTTCTTTAGAAATCCATTAATAGTAATGTACTGAATGACTCTTACATTGATCTTCTCTCTGATAGCCATGTTGTAATAATTATTCTTTTAATGTTTGCATCAATCTAAATGTTTTCCTCTTTGTGCTAGCTCCTACTTGGATCTCCCTATATGACAATCAGAGCACTTTGACGTCTTGCATTACTTTAATACCAATGAGTCAAAACAAAGCAATGCCAAAGGGAACAAAAGTTCTGTCAAGCCATTAAAATCTTCTTTGCCATTAACACAATTAAATTGATGCATGAGCATTTAAAGTTATTAGCAAGAGCTGCCAGCAGAAGCTGGTTGTGATTGCATAATATATAGTGGGCTTTATTACAGTAAAATGGTATGTTTATTGTTATTATCGTCATTAGTTCTGAAGTGACATAAACTTAAACAAGGCTGTGAATTGGGAGAGGACTTTGAAACAAATAAGAACATGCTCTGCCCTGTGTTAATAGTCAGGGACACAATTAACACAGTTATGACATTTCTAAATAAAGGAATACACATGGTGTCTCGGTTAACCATTGAAAATGGCATGTGTAATGGTGGGGAGGGCTGTTAAATATAGAGGGGACTTCTGTATCTCTGCCGCTCTCACTCTTCCCAGTTTGAGTCAGATGGATTTTGGGCTGCTCCTGTTACTGCTGTGAGAGATTTTGTGGTTGGTGTGTGCACTGCAAGCTTATTTAGGGAATATTTGTTTTGTTTTCTCATATTCCAACATACTAATTTCTTGATGAAAAAATCAGGAATGTATTAGAGACGCATGTACTCCCACTATCCCACTGCGCACTGCAGTGATACCCCTGCTTGCTGATCTTTTGGTTGAAGTTAACTCTATTCCTCTCTGAATGGGGGGTTGGCATAAGGTATGGAAAACACAGATTAGCAAAGAATTTACAAGTATTGAGAGGGAAAGAAGTGATTTAAGTGAGCAGGATGAAGGAAGGGCAATGAAGTGCTGAAATATCAAGTCATGCGGTATGAGGGTGTGCTGCATGCCTTTTGCAGTTAATGCTGACCATCCTCGGGAAGTTCTCCACCTAGGTTTGTTAGGTAGAATTCGAGCTGAGTAGAAACAGGTGGCAAAAGGTAAGGCTCTTTTTTTGGGCAGTGGGATGTTTTAAAGTGATATTACAGAAAACTATATAGTTGCTGAAGTAGATAAAAATCACTAATACCCCGGAGTGCAGTCATATTCAGTTGAGTACTTCTTTACCAAGATATTAATAACTGTTGGAAATTCAGAGAACAGTGATGAAATAAGCCCAAAGGATGGAAAATCTTGTTTATTAGGAAAGAAGGTAAAAGTTGAACATACGGTATTTGAGAAAAGTGGAGTATAATTATACATGTCTGTGTGTGGTGTGTGAAGGGAAGTAATGAATTACTTAGAGTAGTGGGAAGAGCTCTACAAAAAGGCTGAGGTGACACTGAAAGCAAAATTTAAATAATCATCACAAAAACGGTCAAATAGTTTATAACACGGCTCTACATTTTATTAAGGGAAGGGATGGGAGGCCCATTTCCCTGCAGTTTTTGGGTCAGACTAGCCACCTTACTAGAAGATATGGAAAAATGTGCTGCAGTAGCAGAGCGTGAACTTGGTGATCTAATAGGTCTTTCTGGTCTTTGATTTTGTAGCTGTGTGGATTTATTCTTGAAGCTTAGTGCTGGCTGAAATATAGGAGGAAAGCCATGGTTGCTGCTTTCGGTCAAGCTCTATAGCAGATTAGGATGAGGGGGATTAAGTTTAGTCATGAGTGTCTTTTACCAAACTAGTAACCAAGGGCAGTAAGGTAGAAGCATCGGGCAGAAAAGTCTCACTGAATATTTATGGTATGAAGCATTTACCTGGTTTTTGGTACCTTCCTGAATATTGTCTCTTCCTCTTCTGCTGTACCCCCATGATAAGAACCCATCATAACTACCTGCAAGTGCTACAAAATTGTTGCATGTATGGGTCATGTCTGCCAGTTGTTTATGTTAATTGTTCACGGTGTTTAGAGGTTTTGTGCTCTTTCATATCCTTGGAATGAGGGATTGTGGCAAATGCTGTAAGTACCATTTAAACGACTATTTTTGATTGGAAAATGTTAAGGGCACCAGTGTGCATGTGTGTGGGTATGGTTGTGTGCACAGACAGATCACATCTTTCTAAGGGGAGAAGGAGTATCTGTCAAGCCTCTCAAGGTGGATTCTTGCATGCTGCTCAGTCTTCAGAGGACACTTAACCTCCAATAGGCTGATGAAGTGAGGGACAACAAAATCAGCAGCCACCCTTAGAGTCCAACCAGTATTTTACTGCACTATATGTTTAAGAGCTGTCTTGGCTGTTAGCCTATTAAGCTGTAGGATAAGATATTTGATGATAACAGCTTTCTCCTAACTGTTATCACCTCTGTCCTTCGCTGCAGCGTGTGGCAAGTTAAACCAAACCTCGCCTTCTCTCTGAAGGCTGCCGATAGGAGTAACAGTGGGATCTTCTTCAATTACAGAAGTTTCAGGCAATTCTAGTGCCAGTTCTCGACTGTGAGGAAATCAGAGTACTTTATTGCTTCGAAAGTGTCGTTAGTAGCACAAAGCAGTGCGGATGCAAAAAACAAGTTTTGACAAAATGGGTCCTGCTGATGATTTATGTTGATCTGAACTAGAAAATTTGCTAGGCAGCAAGTGTGGATACAGCAGCCTTCAAACAGAAGCGGTTGCTTGTTAGCTGTTCACCTGCGTGGTTGTAGTCATTGAACTTTGCATCCAGCACTTGACTAAACATTTCTTTTTTTCTTTAAACCTAGGTTACCCTTCCCAATGACTCCAGCTGTGTGGAAGAAATATTACGGGTGAGTAGTACCCTTTGCTTTTTTATTTTTTGTGTAATTGTAGTGCTGTTATTTCATCTTTCATGGAGAAGGTTTATATGACTGTCTTTAACACTGTAGTTAAATAATAACATATTAGTGGGTCTGTATTAAAGAGATACAGCCAAGTGGTAAGCCCAGGGTGCTCCTTAGTGAGTAAGGTCAGTTCACCTAATACTCTGTGTCTGCCAGCTTGTCTCGGTCAGGATTTACACACGTTCCCAGTTTTCTTTAAGCTCTCAGACTCTGTGAGTCTCCAGGACACATTTCTCTCCTACCCTGAGGTGGAGTTGCCTTACTCACAAACTGACCTACAGTCTTCCTCCTTTCCCAAAACTACAGTTGCTCATCATTCATGGTTTCATTAAAGACCTACAGACATTTTTTTCTGTGAGCTCTGGTCAGTGGTTGAATGCAGAAAATTAACCACTCCAAACTGAGCATGGCTTCATGACAACAAGATTGCATAACAGGAGAAGTGGAAGTGTGCACAACAAATTGTGTATGTGTAAATCTGCCTTACTTTAAGTGTAAGATAGGCTTTTCCTCAGACATCCCAACTTTGGGGTCCCCTGTTGGCAGTGAGATTTGTCGGGGGGCAGGTTTGCAACCCACCAGCCCCTATCTGGGATTTAGGTTTTTATCCTCATGGTTTGAATCCCCCATCTATCAGACCTACCTCCCTGGGATTGCCAGCCAACTTGATGGTTTTCAGTACAGAGAGGATAAAATTGCAGTGGGAATTTGTGCCAGCCCTTTATCACTAGGGGGAACTGGTGCAAACTAACCCTGACCTGAAATCACGTGGTACAATTGCACCAATTTGCTTGCAAAGACATGGATTTATTCTTGATTATAAAATAAAATAGGCTTCTCAGTATCCGTTGCAATCTGGAGTTAAATTGTTTGGGAAACTTGCTTCTGTTTTATGTACACATGTTATCTTGGGATGCTATTGATGGCCTTACGGCTTTCCAGTGTTGCTGCAGAAGCATGCTGAACCAGCAGACAAGTATGCACATGCAGACCTGCAGTAACAGAGGAATATGCATCTGCATGTGCACCCAGCAGCAATGGAGGAACGCAAGGAAATAAATAAAATTTAGTTTCACCCTTCAAAGTGAGGAGGGGTTTATTATCTATAGAACACTAAGGGAGCAAAAGCAAAGAAAATGTTGAAAGGCTGTGTGAAATACTTGGTACATTTTAAATGTCTTCTTCCCCGTTTATGTACTTCACTTAGGTTCATTACTGTAGTTGGAAGGAATGACTTGTTAGCTGGGGAAAGCAGTTGTTTTCAGTAAACAGCATCAAAAGGAAACGTGATGTAGTGAATTTCAGGGATCAATCATCCAGGTGACAGTTTTAATGTGGGAACAGTGCATATAAATCACAGGAAGCAGAAATATCTTTTTACTAATCAAGAGGAGGTGTTCCTATTTCCTACCCCATGACTGTAATTTGAGTCAGCAGAGGCAGAATGTCCTGGGGTTCTTCTGAAACCTCCTGAGATTGGTACAGGACTTTCTGTCATCTTCAGAGGATGGGGATGAACTGCAGAGTCCCTGCAGCTGCAGCAGCACCTCCTGCCACCAGTAGGGTTTTAAACTCAGAGGGGCTCTTGGAGCGGACAGAGCAGGGGGTTGGCAGGTTTCCATGTCTCTGGGGGTCTGTCTCACAGGGGAATGTAGTGGGCACCCAAAAAAGGGATACAACAGGCAGATCTTTCTCGACTGCCAGGTGCAGCTGCCTGTGCCCAGCCTTGCCATCCAGCCATGGAGCAAAGCTGTCAGCTGTAGCCGTAGGCGTAGCCAAAAGCCGTCTTGAGCATATGAAACCGCCCACGCCAGGGATCAGCTGTGGGGTTGTCATGCTGCAGGTGGGTGTGGGACCTCGGCCGTGGTTTGTCTGTGCTGTGTGCTCCCTCGCCACGTGTGCAGCTGGGTAGGTTTGCATGCTGTTGCACGATGAGGGTGGCTTAGTATGCCATCGGTGTGGCATTAGCTCTGGGTGTTGACAGGCTGTCTGCAGCCTTCTTGTAACCTGTCTGCAAGCAGGCTGCAGGCTGCCAGCGAGGAAAGCAGCAGATCACAGAGCTGCTTCTAGGGCTGCCCATCAAAGGCTCAGCAACCCCCAGCCCCAACTGGTTGCCTTCAGTGGCAGAGTTTCAGGCTTTCAACTTCGTATGGTGCTGAAACGCATGGGGAAGTGGGAGTACCTGAGCTTTGTCAATGACTGTGTTCTTCTCAAATTTATAATGCAGAATAAGCTAGCAGGAATCATGTTTTGGCTGCGTGCCGAGTATCATATTCTATGTGATAAGCAACGGAGAGAAAATAAGTGAGAGAATGTGATGCCCAGCAGTGGTCAACATCCAGTCTTCGGGCTCCCTGTGGAAGCCTGTGTCAGGACAGTCAGACTGGCTGCTCCAGAGGAAAGGATGACCCTTGGTTTCAGCAGCAATTTGTGCTTTGAGAACCTGGATTAAGTTCCCAGCCCTGACAGATATTTCTGGCCATTTTGGGGCCATTCAGCTAGGCTCTGAAGAGCCTTTGGGAGTGTGGGCCTCAGCTCCCTGACAGCAGCTTCCCCAGGGAGAAAAACAGACTATTAACATTTCCATCCCATCAGTGATGCTGCAGAGGTAAACAAGAAGGATTACAAGACAGTCAAGTCCAGAGGTACTGGGGTGATAACTGTGCATTTTGACCAACCAAACCCTTGGAAACGCCTGGCAGTTTCTGCTCTGGGCCATGTCCTGCTGAGCTGCACGGCCCAGTGTGCCAGAGGAGGGGTCCTGCCACCTGCCCTACCCCAGTTTGCTTTTTTTTTTTAAATTTTTTTTTTTTTGGAAGTCAGAGAACTAAGTGACTTAATTCAGTTTCCCTCCTCAAAGACACAGTAGCTCTTGTAGGTTTTTTTGTTAGACTTTACAAGGAAGAGGGACCCAAGCTAAGATCTGTGACCTCTGATTTTACAGAGCTCTTTTTCAAGCTGAACTTGATTAATGGTTTTTGTAATTGTAGAGCTTTGCAATTCCTAATCTCTGTCTTCTTTTTTTTTTTTTTTTTTTTCTTCCCCCTTAGAAAAAAAGAAAGATTTAATTGAGTTTATGGTAAAAAATTTCCAGCCGAGTGAGGGGAAAGGTCTTGAGTCCATTCAGACCCCTGAGTCTTCAGAGACAAAATTTCACAGTCCTTCAGATATCCTGAAACACTTAGCCACTTATGTCATCTTGTGTAAATGCCTTAAGGACTGCTCCTGATACTACAACCAAAGGTTAATGGCAGACCAGTCTCCTGTTGATTTTGCTTTTCTAACCAGGGGGGCAGAGAAGGTTGTTAATAATAATAATAACAATAATAATAGTAATAATAGTAATAAATATCTTACACAACTAAGGACAAGGTCTAAAGGTAGTACAGGAGATTTGCATTTAATACAGGTTACTAATACCAAATTGAAAGATGAAGGCGAATACACTGGTGGTTGGTGCACGTTTTTCTCTTACAAAATGTGGCTCTTTTTTTTTTTCTAAACCAGCATAATGGCTTTGAAAGTGTGGATAACATGGAAGACAGGCAATCAACAGTGTGTGTGTGTGTAGTTCACATTTTATTAATATAGATTTAAATTAAGTTGTCACTTGCTATGTGCAGCCATTGAAAAATGAGTTCATTGAAATGTTGTGATACAAAGTGCAGATGGGGTGGGAGAACTGACATTTTAAACTGGTATTTTGAAGCTGTTACTTGTGCCACTTGTACCAGTGCTTTACATCAGTGTGCCGTGCTGTCATTGCGCGTTATGTGAGCCATCGTGCTTGTCCAAGCATAGGGACGAGTGTAGGTGTGACACTGAGTGTGAACTAGCAGCGGTTCTTTTTCTGCCTCTAGAGAGCGCAGAAGGGACCTCCCTTACCATTGGTTTACCCCCTGGGTAAAGAGGTGATAAACATACAACATTACATGGGAAAGAAAGGAAATTCTGTTTAACTAAAATTTCTTGAGGACTTGTAGGGTAAATTGAAACTTTGGGCTAGGCGTTTAGGCAATTGATTAGATGTAATCTTGCAGAAGTGAGGCTCTGGTCTGTACACATAAGGCTTTGGTGTCTGTGTTGCTAACCATCTGGGCAGGAACTTCTGTCTAAAAATCTGTCCCTGCTTAGAGGAACAAAAGAATTCTTGTAGGTGCATATTCACTGTAGTAAGGCATCGAGTAACTAGATGGACTTCTGATGTTATGTGGACAGCTGTGATATTAATGAAAACCTTTCTTGTCTGGAAGCAAAACAAATCCTAAATATAATTCAGATTCTAATTAGTATAAAATGACTGGAGTTAAATGAGCAAAGTCTGTAATTTTTATGGTCTTCTTCTGATGACTAGCTCATGTCTAATGACATTGGAGAGTATGTATGATCAGCAGGTGAAAATGCCCTTGACTGGGCGAATTATGTGTAGTGTTACCTTCCTCATGCCAGTTGAAAGCACTAATGGATTTAATATGTATCATCCATAGCTGAGGTGAGCTGTTCACAGAGCAAAATTAGACTGTAACAGATATAGCTCATTATTTGCCCCTCAGTAATTGTTTTCTCTTCTAAAATACAAACCAACATTGAAGAACGATGCTAAACCTAATTATAATAATTGTAATTTGAAAAATACAGGTACGCTGTTCAGTGTGGTTACAAATGCACTTAGTAGCTGACAGGCTGTTTAAATATTTTCGTGTGGAATCTGGGGGCTTGCTGGGGAGGACATGATGTGAATTTAAAATGATTATCCAGACGTCATTGGACAAGTGAATAACGAGCTGACTGGCCTCGTAAATCATGTGAACCTGTCAAATGTGGGAACACATTGGGGAGGAGATGATGTCAAGTAACAGTAACTTAGCAACCTGGCATTTAGCTGTCCAGAGAATGAGTAAGAGTAGCCACTTTTAAATAGCTGAGTAAATAAATGAATCCCTATATGTCGTAGGTGTGCTATAAAAATAGCCCAGCACCGTATGTTTTGTGTCAAGCTGCTTCTTTCTCCAGGATAAGGTGATTTATTATTTCTATTGAAATGAAAAAATGGATTGAAAAGTTAACCCACATGTAAATGTGTACGCGTGGCCTTTGTCCCTCGTCTGGCGCACAGCCTTTGGAAGTGTGTAAGGAACGGGTAATAGCCTCCTTTGAAAAAGGCAATGTGTTACAACTGTAGGGTTGTTATTTTTTTTACTTTCAACTTTGCTTATGCACATGAAGATTTGGATGGATAAAACCAATTAATTTCTTAGCAATTTTCAAGACATTGCATTTTCAGCTTTTTATCAGCATTTTCTCAATGGAGGCAGAACCAGTTTCGACTCTCACATCAAAATAAATCAAGGGGTAATTCCACTGACCTCTGATCTCATTCGAGTTCCTTGAATTCTTCTTCCTCCCACACTGGTACAAATTGGCAGCAGCTCCACTTTTCGTTGCTGCTGCTGTTATTAAATACCCCTGCATTACTTTAGGTATACATAAAAGCAGCAAGTAGTCCTTTGCTCTGATGACTCTCTAGATGTAGTCTCACTCCAGAGAAAGGAAATGCTGAGTGGTTCTTTGAGAACAGCTCACTCTCAGTTTGGTAGGTGGTCAGCTCAATTCTCATCTCAGTACCACCACAGCCATTCAGCAACAATTCCAGGAAGGTCAAAAGAAGCCTTTTCCCAGCATTTTGTGCATTGTCCGGCCATATACACACAGGCACGGTGAGATCAATGGCTGGAGTCATTTGAGGACAGCCTGGTGTAGGCTTGAGGTGCAAAAGGCTCTTTGGGAGTTGGAGGATGCAGCCTTAGGTATTCCCAGTCTAGCGCTGACCCTTAGCACAGAGGTTCACCTTGGCCACTGTGAGTTACACCTGAACGCAGCACAACAGGATTATTCACAGGTTTGGCCATTCACCTTTACAGTGACAACACTGTGGTGCCACCCATGAGAAAGGCACCTCAGGAGCATTATCCCAAAGCTGTCTATATTAACCTGAAAGTACATAATATAGACAACTCTGAGCTAACTTTAGGCTAGCTGAGTAGGAGGTTGGTATGAGTCAATGCTCAAGTCCTTAGCTTGTGTGGTTGGTTTTGTGGGCCACCGTCGCACTGCTGGCATGGTACAGATTAGGTATGAGAGGAGTTCGCTTGTGATGTAGATATACTATAAATCTGCTTTGTGCTGCCAGATCAACGCAAAGCAGACTTCATGCTGTCGGGGAGGTGACGGGGAGAAAAGGTTGACTGTCTGATCTGACAAATGCGTGTGGGTGTGCAGTGTTTCCTGTATTCGAAAGGCGGTGTTTTGCACCTGCCTGTTACGGGGATAAATGCCTCTTCAAGATGTAAGGCAGCAAAAGATTAGACCTTTGTCAGGACAGACAAGCAAGGTCTGATTCCAGCCTGCAGGCACATTTATCAAATAAAGGTTTTATTTTCATAGCAGTATTAAAGAAATTATTTAGCAAAGAATTTTGGAATGTAGAATCTGATCATTATGTGTGTCTATTGCAGCCTGTCTACACTGTAACAATGAAAAAAGATTACACAAGGTGTTCAGGAAAAGAGAGAGAGATTGCAGTGCACCTATTTTGAACTCACTATTCAGTTCTGTTTTCTTATCTCCTTAACCATAATATTTTAACATATCTTTTTATACAGCCAAATTGAAATATTGCTGATTTCAGTAGCATTATATAACTCTGCTTTCATTGCCAGGTTTACCATTGCTACTAAAATTACTGTAAAGTAGGCTGACATTACAAGACTTTGGACACATATTAGTGTTCCTGAAGAGAATGAAAACAGTCTCATGAGAAATGAATGACTAAATGAAAAAGTGTTAATTCTTATCTGCTTTCCAAGCTCTTCAGCATCTCTTTTCCACCAAAATGACCACTTTTATTTTCTCTTCCTCGTTGACCATCACCTCAGAAATGATCCACTGTGTATTGCAACGTGTTACATGCTCAGCATCCTCACTGTGATTCAGTACTCTGTTATGATAAAAATAATGATATTTTATGAGAATAGACAAAATAATTTTTTAAAAGCCAGTTCAAACAAGAAAGTAATTCAAGCAAAGTCATTGTCTTGGAGGAAAAAATAATTATAAGTTTTTCAACTTCTGCAGAAGATCATGTGCACCCTCTGTGGCATTTAAAAGTTTTGATCACTTTGTATACTACTTTCTCAAATACCTGTAAGTTTTGTAGTTGCAGAAATAACTGGAAGTGAAAGAGACAAAAAATGTCAGAAAACAAGTTGATGGGGTCTTGCTGTTTAGTGGAGAGAATCATAAAACTAAGATTCCTACTCCAGATTTGCAAACTCATGGGACCTGACTTCCCATCCCTTTACATCATTGTAAATAAAGAGTAACTCCCTCATCTTTGAGTGAAAGTGTGAGAGAAAACAGACCTGAGAAATCTGGGATGTCAGATCAACTTTGACCTTTTGTATGCTCCCACAAACAAAAAAGGCCCCAAGTGCTGAAATAGATGGAAAACTTTAAACACTTCTACACTGCTAGAGTGTTTGACTCTGGCTGTACCGGGTATCCTCCCTTAAGGACCTTGTGGGCTGCACAAATTTATGTTGTATAAAAACACAATTAGAAACTTCAGAGGCTCTTGTGTGCCTGTCCTGGAGTATTGCTGCCAATTCCAACGTGACCAGTAACACCAACTGTTGGCACAGTATGCAAGGCAGTCAAGCAGAAAAGCCATCTGAAGCTCCTGTACTCCACTTACACATCTTACTGACAAAGTATTAAACAAAAAAAAAATAAAAAAATTGCGTCCTGTTTTGAAATATAGGTAGTAGAATATTCCTCTGGTCTCAGATTAATCATTTCTGTTATTTCATCTTGTCCTGTCAAAATGAAACATGGTTAAATATGGGCATTGAGTGTTTAAACTGCTAGCAATGTTACCTTTCATTTAAGTAGATTAATAATATGTACTCTACATAACAAATTGCTTTAGGCACAGAACGAAGACATTGAAAACATATTAAAATTGAGTTAGGCTTTCTGAAATGAATGCATGCTTTAGAAACAATTCTAGTTTGAAATGACAGCCTATAGCATCTTCTGTGGCTCTTCATCTCACAAAAGGGAAGAGCTCCATTTTTGCAGCCCTGAGGGCAAGTGTTGGGGGTTTTAAGTCCTGGTGGAAAACTCCCCATAAGTTAGCACTGCTGAAAAAGCTGCTGGGCCTATGAAGGATAAGCTGGCCGTATGTGGTTAGTCAAGAGAAACAGAGCTAGTAGAAGGCTAGACAGACTTGCAGTGTCCAAGGGAAGACAGGGCCGGAAGAGCCTAAATGAATCTTCAGAAAGAGTTTCAAGAGCTTTCCTCTTCTAAATTCTCCTCTGAAGTTTTATCTGACCATGACAATCAAAACCTAAAAAATTTGGTTGATAGTTAAAAAACATATGTAAGGAAAAGAACCAGAGAAATTTAATTAAAAAAAAAAAAAAGGAACAAAAAGGGGCCAGATACCTGAGGCATGCTCAGTTTCACTGCTTTAACTGTACCTGCCACGTTGCAACCTTTGATGCTTCACTGCTCTTGTGGTCTTAGAAGGAAAGTAAGAAAATAGAACAAAGATGACACCTGGAGTAAACCTGAAGTTAGAACTTTGAATCTCGTTGTTGCTTTCAGAGACATGGGTGGAAGTTTTCAGTTACAGCAGCTACTAGGAATATTTGTTGCCATTTTCTTCTTGTACTGCAGTCTAAATTTAACCCGAGTCACTCCTAATCTCTTCTTCTCAAGGCAAGGATACAGACACCAACTGAGTTATGGGCCAAGAAGTATTTCTTCCTGAGAGACCTCTTGGACGAGCTGGTGGACTTTTCCCTTGTAGGAGTCATGTGGTGACACACTATCAGCCTTGCCATCCTCCGTGGAGTTTGTGGAAGCAACCTAACACGGGAAGGCAGTCTGGAAGTCACCATCTGCCTTAAGTTCAATTTATTCCACATTCTATAGGGAGAATAGTTCCGGAAGCCCCCTTTTTGGGGGGAGCAATTTCTGTCTTTGCTACTTGCCATTGATCTGTAGGCTTTCAGACTGCCATGCAGCGTGGTGAGTGGAGTTCCTTCTGAAGGTGGCTTCCTTCTTGCCTGTGGAGATTGTTTCAGCTGTCAAAGTCTTCATAATAAACCACTTCATACCTGCCAGTAAAATACTGCTGTGGTCCATCATCCCGTCTCTTTGAACATTCAACAAATGTTTGAATACATGGACTCAGATAAAACATCCTACCTCTAATCTTCCTGTATAGCTTTGAGATCCCCCTTCACTCCATGGTGTCTTCTTCAATGAAACGGGGAAATAGAACCTCGCCCACATTGCCATTGTGCTGCAAGGTTACATTAGTTCCTAGCAAAATGCATTGAGGTCTTCCGCTGGAATTATTGGTCTTATAATTTTCCAGAAGCAAGGCTTGATCAGATATTTAAAATTATACTGCATACTGTGGCTTACCCATTTCTATAGAGAATTTCTAACATTTCTTTAAAGAAAGCCTGTAAATGCATTTAATGTTCTGAGAAACCTTATGAACTTCCAATCCATTTTTAGCCGTATATTTCGAATTGTGCTTATAATTGTGTTTTTATTGAATATGTAAGGTCCTTTCCATTTCTTAATACAGTACATGGGTTTAAATAGACGTTTGAGAAGAATGCACACTGTGGATGGGAGGCACTTTTGAGCATTTTCAAATTGTCACAGTAAAATTGTCACATTTGTTTAATTAGCCTGTAGATCCTGCCACATTGATTTATGTCAGCCGTGTAACAATTTCTTTGGATAGCTAGAAAATCTGACCAGAATGCTTTTCTATTTTTTGTTCTCCCTTTTTCTTTCTTTTTTTTTTTTTTCTTTTTTTTTGCCAAGGAATTTCTTACATTTCTTTTTGATTTAAAAGCAGTCATACAGGCACCCAGCCTTGCAGAAGTTAGCTGAAGAATATGTCAGGCTGTAGCATGAGAAAAGAAGATGGTTTTATTAGGTCAAGGCGTTGAGGCATTTGTTGACCGTTGTTCAGAGGAAAGAGATAAAAACTAACTACAGACATGAATCTGAAATGCAGACCTAAGTGCCCAGATTTATGTTTGTTCAACATTCTGCATGCAGTGTTTATTCTAACTGACGCAAGTGTTATGTGTCGCCTCCCAGGGCTCCCAGGGCAAGGGCTCTGGTGTGGGTGTCACTAGAAAGCTCTTCTTTAAATATTTCCTCTATGCCGAAATTTCTGTGCAACATCTAAGCAAATATTTTTTGGGGGGAGGTGGAAAAAATACTTACCAGTACTTTGCAGAGTGAAACAGGAACAACATGGATTTAGGAGACTTGCATGGATTACTAATAGGAAAAAAATAAAAAGGCAGGGTAGCGTTCATTGCTTTTGCTGCTGGTTAAGTGGGCAATTTAAGGCATGGACCAAATTTTACCTCTGGAGCCAAGCTGGAAAATGGCGAGTACTAATCTCTTGTGAGGAATGCTTTGAGATTTTCTGATGGAATTTATTGCACAAGCGCTGAGTGTTAAAGGCCCCTTTGGGCTTTGTAGTCCATTAATTTATTTGCCATGAGTATATCCTGCTAAAGAATATGTTGTTTGTATATCCCAAGGTACAGTAACCTTTAAAAAGATTCTTCTGAGCCTCAGAAAAAAAAAAAAAACAACACAAAAAACTTGGTGTTTGGTTTGTAGGAGAACATTCCCAGTAGTGATTTTGATTTTTATTTTTTTTAAATCAAGGCAATTAATCCCTTCCCACTTATTCTAGTATTTTATCATTCCTAACCTCTTGAGTCCCTAATCTTTACAATAAGAGGTCTGAGCTCCCAGTTTATCTGAAAGGAGTGTTGTACCAATCAAATGAAAACTAGTGCTCAGATTTTTTTGAAGAGCAGCTCCTTGTCGTTCCTGAGTTCAGACAAAAACAAAGAACACAGCTTCAACAGTGAGGCGTTCACTGGAGGCTTCTTTCCCTGAAGACAGTTATCACTCCTTTTTTTCCTTGGCAATTGAGTCATTGTTGCTTTTAAAAGAAGTTGCCGTGATCTCCTCATTACCATTTTTCTTAATATGATAAGTGTAAACTACAAGAAAGCTATCATGTTTGAAAGGATACAGGAACCCTAAGGAATGTTATACTGACTGCTTGGGCTTTTTGAAAAGGCCTAGATTGGGAATTTGCTAAATGTCTCATTCTGTCTCCTTCTTAGCAGCTTTGTCATTTTATAGTGTCTTTCAGTTACAACACAAGTTACCCTTCAAAAAGAATGCCGTGTGACTGCATCTAGCCTTTGTATCTCTCCAGCAAAGTGAGATCAACGACTCCTTTTGGTAATTGCCTGAACATGACAGTACATTGCACTTTGTGCTAAAAAAAAGTATTCTTTGGCAGGTTTATTCCAGTTTGTCTTTGTATGATAACTGGCAATTGTCAGTGTTTGACACCAGCTGGAGTTGCAAATAGCACTAACTGCTTAGAGCTAAGTAGCAGCCATGGGTCTACTGGGTGGTCTTTTCTTGGGCTTGCTCCAAGTTTGTTCCAGATTGCTCATATGACCCCGATAAACTATTACTAATGAACAGTTTGCTGTTCCTTTCTGGCTATCTAGAAGCAACAAAGACAATACATGTCATCGTCTAGTAATGTAGATATTTAATTTTTAAAGGCTGGAGCACCAAACTTACTGCATAGTGCTGTGGCTTTTGTGTCCTATTGACTGGTTTTCCTGTGGGAAAAAAAGTAGTGAAGTGTTTGGAGACAGGAAGGACTTTGCCCTTTTTCAGCCCTGTTTTTAGGATCTAGTCTGTTTCAATGTAGTTTGTTGACAGAAGGTTTTAAAAAATGTAGGCATGGGAGCAGGATCTATTAATCTGGTATATAGTCTGAACATGCTGATTTCAGACAGTAGGACCTCATCCTCAGCTGTCATATGTCTTAGTGGCAGTTCTGAGTATTTAATGTTTCCAACCTCAGATTTACTAGCTTTGTAAGAAAGAAAAAGCTGGGAAATGAGAAATCAAAATGCATGCATGTGACAGTGGGAGTCTGTCTATTCAGAAATAGTCTGAAGCCTCCATACCTTAAGAGAGATCAAAAAAGACCTCAGCTTGTTTTGGATTCGGTTTTCTTTACTTTTTAAGCTGGCTTATTTGGGTAAGGCTGACATGCCAAAAAAGTATATGTTGTATCAAAACATCTTCTATAACATACATCCATTTTTTCTACACCTGTTAGTTTCACAGGAGTGGATCAAAAGGGGGGTATTGGCATGATTTACAGGACACACAGATGCTGGAGCAGACCTGCTTCAAGGCACAAGTGAGGAAAAAGAAATCCAGACTGAAATGTTTGTTCTTTTCCAAGGGCTAAAATTACTATAATAAATGCCAGGTCACTTGGTAGGTTTTCAGGTGGCTGCTTAGGTCTTTCTGTAAGAGAAGAGAATTAAAGGGTTGAGTGTGAGAGGCAGCAAGGACTCTCCCTCTCTGTTTCAGGCCAGAACCCAGAGTATATTTTTTGGCAAAAATGATAAGCTTTTAACTTTACGGAAAAAACTGCATGCCAAATTAGAGGATCCAATGATCAGGCTTAATTTTGAATTTTTCTGTCCACCCAGAGCTTGCTGAGTGCTGATCAAGCTGGCTATGTTGTCCACCCAATATTTTCCAGCCAATATTCACTGTTCTCAATTTTCACACAATATTCAGAAGTTCCATCACTGCCCTAGGCATTGCATAAGACAAAAAATTAGACAGTCTTTGCCCTCAAAGCGTTCATAGTCTCTGATGTAGGCACTGGGAAGATAATCACGCTCCGCAGGGAAGAGTGCATTCTTCATATACTAAGGGATAAGCAAGTTTTTGTCTGGGGTGTGTGGTAGGGAGAGCATCACATAGATGAAGAAAAGGAAATGGTGAAAAAGGACAGCTTCTGTAAGGGCAGGTTTGAGGTTTTCTAGGTATTTAATGTGTCTTTGCTTCAGTCTCAGACCACTGGTTTAATGGTATTAGAGTTGAGGTATTGATGAGACCATGTAAGAGGAAAACACTCAGCATTAAAAAGAAATGCTACCCTGGCACAGCCACTCAGGAAAACCCATGCTGCAATACTGCTTGTGTGGTAAGCAGAATAAAACAGATCTGGCAGAGTCTTGATTTTGAAGGCAAAAAAACACAGCTTTTGTAGAAGATTTCAATGTGTATTGTACAGCAGTGTGTGGTAGCTTCATTTCTTTGTGTTTGATGAGTAACAACTTGGAGTCCAATTTTAATGAAAGCAAATGCAAAAGAATTCATCTTTAAACTCAAGTTGCCTAACCTGGTTTCTCAATTTCCCCCTATATGCTATTTCAGATAATTGATGCTCCTGTTTTAAGACTAAAGCTGGTGTCTTCTGGCAAAAGTTGATGCTTTCAAATTTTTTAGACTCAGTTTCATCATATTGTCAGGATGTGGGTAATAAACTACTTACATGGGTCTAAAAGTTAGCACACAGTGTGAAACTTAAACAGTTTCTGTGCTGAGCCTTACAGAACGAGAAGGTTTGTAGTTTAGTAATTTAATGTTGCCTGATATTGAATTTGGAGATTTTATTTTTTCACGATGTTGGCATAAGTGGCTCCAGAAATTAAATACATTTTGTAATAAATTACTTGGATAAGGTCTTGTCATGTGACTACATAATTCACTGTTGTATTTTGTATGAAAAAAAAAAAAAAACACCATGAATTGATTACATCTGGCAATGTAAAGGAGATGGTGTAATGTATTGTATAAATGTGCACAGTGGAGTGCCTCAGGGTAGGTGCAGTCTTGTTTTGTAACTGTAAATTATAGTTCTGCTCTCCTCTTGGTGTGAACCCTAAGTTTCAGGGAAGAAAACAGGCGATTCAAGACATGCTTTTTTGCTTGTGAAGCTCAGGATGGATGGAACAAATTACCAGATTCCCTTAAACAAGTGCCAGCAGTGAATAGTTTCAAAACACAGTTGCTTATTTACTTGGAGAAATGTTGCCAATGTTTTTTAAATTGCAGAGATGAAATTATATGTTGGTATTAGTAACTTTTGAAAGAATTAGCTTTTTATTACTTATTGTGCCTTTGTTTATATTATACTGTTTTACTGCCAGGATGTTATGTTGGATTTAACAGTTCAATGCATACTTCCTATCTCTTGGGGCCCTCATGAAAATTAAATGTGCCATCCCTGGAGATGGTTACCAACAAGTATCATTTTGAATAAATAAAATCAATGGGATATGGCTGTGCATCTCAGTGGTGGTGAGAAGCTGCCAAGAATGGGAGGTATTGCATTGGCCATACTGCCCACAGCAAGACGCTGGTACTGTGTATTGGGCAACAAAGTCATTAGTTCAGTTACTGAGAGTGACAGATGAAGGATGCCCAGCTTTCTGGAAGTAGGTTTAATACACATGAATGCAAGTGCCTGAATATTTATGGGTTTATCGTTAACTTTTAGGACTCTGAAACTGGTGTTAGCTGGTGTTAACTGATTATACAGTTCTGAATGCAGTATTAAACAGATAGGATCTCAGCACAGCCGAGAACTAGTAAAATCTTGTGGGGTCAGGATTTTACCCACATGATTGCTCTGGTGTTCTTGAAGTGCTCTGTGAAAGACACAGGCAGCACCGACCACTGTCTGCCAGCATCCCAGAGGAGCGGGACCTTGAGTCTGACCCATTCAGGCATTTCCATGTTCCTTACTCATCAGTAGGTCTCTCCAGAACAGTTACATGAAAATACAAATACTTCACATGGGCCAGCGTCTTGCATGTGCTTGGCAAAACTTCAAAGCTTTGATCATCCTCTCCTTGCATGCCGCCTTTATGGCCTATCCTCAACAAACCCCACATACTCTGCAAGTAGAGAAGATGCCTCCTGCCTCTCTTGGGTGGGAAGTGGAGATACCTCAGTGGCGTTATTCTTGGTCAGCATGTGTCTGTCTTTGGACTCTCTGAATGCTCAAGGCTTGTCACAAAGACAACACTGGCTCTTGCTCATCTTCTGGACTTTCACTAGTAGAAACCTTAGGGAATGATCTAAGACAAAGAGTGGGTCAGAGGGGTCATCATACATGCAGGATGCATCTACCTTTGACTTCATGATTTCTCAGGCCTCTCTTTTCCACAGAATTTTAAATTCTCTCTCATCATATAAAACTTGTCGAGAGAGCTCTCCCATGTGCTTTCTGTAAGGTTCTGTTTCATTTTTTACATGGTGTGATTCTACTTCACCGATTATATTCCGTGAAACCCCCATGTCCTCCCTGCACTGTACTCGTACAGATAACCTAAGCCTGACAAGAGCAGAGATGCAGCTGCTAGAGACCTCTTGCTTTGTTGCAGTCCGCCATCATGTTGTTTCTATAGTAGGACCTTCAGGGGGTTGTGCTGCATGTTCCTGAAAATGCCAAGAATGTGTGAGAAGGTGCTTGAGGGCACAAAACCTGCTTGGGATTGAATTGAAGGACTGCCCTGGGCAGTGTGAGCCACATTCGGGACAGTTTTTGACCATATCTTCCTGAGGTGAACCCTGAAGAAAATTATCCTGATCCACCTTGGAAAGAAGTCTTCTCCCAGGTTTCACAGAGGAGCCTTGGGCATGAACTATTACATGCCCAATGTGGACCGTTTGGGGCCCAGGACCCAGCAGGGAGCTGAACCATCTGACAGTGTAGACACACTATTGTGTAGGCTGTGGTTGCTTTTGGGATTGTGTCGAACTTGTTAAATTGGAAATCCGGTGGTGGGTTCATGTGGTGTAGCTTCATTACTCTCTGCCTAAAACAGCCTCTTGAGCTGAGATACCTTCTCACTGGAGTGGGGCATTGTTTCCCTTCACATGCACAAGATTGGTTAGAGCTATAAGTACATCAGTCATGGTTTACTATTTTTTTATTGTCTTCTAAATGCTCTAAGCAAAGAATGTGAGTTTTATTAGTTATAAAGGCTACAGTATGAAGAAAATATATTGAAAAGTGTGAGGTATATGGGAGTCAGAGAGTATTGAGAAGCTGAACAGAAAAATAAAATGTTCATATTGCTATAACTTTCTTTGTGGATTTCCAAATGTTAACAAAGTAGGCAAGGAAAACATATGTTGTAAAGTTTATAGTCAGCCCCTAATTGCTTCTAAAGCAATTTCTATATTCATTTTCATTGAATATAATTTTTGTCTGTCCTTCCCCTTCTTGTTAATATGGAAAGGAATATTAATTTACGGGAGGGTATGGAATGTATCCCATTCCCCAGCTGGGCAGAGGGAACTTACTTGCTGTCATTGATAAAACCCACAAGGTGAACACTGTGGTTTTAGATTATGGTCAGGGAAATGGTTGTTTTTTTCTAGAATAAACTCTAGCTTTTCGAAAATAACTCATGCATGTATGCACCGTATTTCCAAAGGGCTTTCTAGTAGTTTTTGGTACTGTAGCAAGATAAATTCTAGTATGACAAAGGCATCATTGTAGATGCTGCCGCATTGTTTCTCCAAAATGTCTACTGGGCACTAGCCACTGGTAATAAATTTGGTAAAACATTTGCATGAGTAAAAAGTTTCCTGCTTTAACATTCATACCAGGAAAACTGACTTTCTGTAGGAGGCTATCAGGCTGAAGTCTTTCTTTTTTTTCCTTACAGGAAGAGTTGTGGTATCCCTTTGATGCTGAGAAATTTTTTAAGTGCTGAAACATGATAATGAACTGCATATCCTTGAATTTATCTATCATGTCCCTGTTGATACTGACAATGTATCAAAATCCCTTCCTCAGGAAGCCTTTGGCCCAGTATGAAGCAGGTCAGATTACTGGTCAGGATATTCCCAACTGCCCATGCAAATTTTCCAATCCTTCATAAGAAATATGAATGAAAAACAACCTGTAGGTTTATTGCCTTTGTGTTCCTTTAGGCTTTAGTGTCATTTGCTTGTACATGTATAAATCTATATCTATATACTCATTCTTTCCCTAAATCCCCAAAGATGAAACGAGTTGAGATGTTTTTTAATTCGGTATGCATCACACACATAAAATGTGTCTGTCCCTCATGCGTTACCGGCTTCCTAGCAGAGCGAGTTTGATCAGGTTTGTATAAGTGCAGAAAAACCAGAAAGATACTGTGAAACAAGACATGTTTTTTATTAAGGTTGCATTGATAAATTGTTAATAAAACATTAATAAATCATGAATAGAGGCTTTAATAAATGGTAAATCACTTGGTTATCTTTATTCCATCAAGGCAGTATGTTGCTTAGCACCAGCTGTTACATCAATTTTGTAATAACCTTAAACATCTATTCATCGTACATTAATATTTTCTGAATGCAACTTTAACATACTGTGTAACCAAAAATTGGAGAAAGTTTAAAGCAACAAGTTTAGCTAAGAGTAAAAAGGACTGAGAAGGGCAGTTGGCAGTGACAATACCACAGATAAGGTCTCTTTGGTAGCAGTGGCCTCAGATTGCACTTATTGCTAGCAATGTGTGCAGGGCTGCTCCTCCTGCTCCTCTGGCTGCCCTCTAATCATGTGGGCAAAGTGTCGGTCCTGAAACTGCCTTTGTGGACTCTAATGCCATAGAAGAAAAACACTGGGATTGTTGCTTTCTTCAGTGTTTTTGTGGATCTACTATCCACAAGAGAGTCAGTAAGGGTAGCATTTGGCTAACAGAGATCTATCAGCCTCCAGAACAAGAAAAAGCGCTGGGAAGGGTCATAGAAATCTCATTGTTTACTACTCATCCCTGTCCCACTGCAGGAATCAATTCTGCCTAAGCCGTTCCTGCCTGATGTGTGCTATTCTGTCCTTAAGTGTGTTCTTCCAAAGATGGAGTCTGTGTAGCTCTCTGAGCAATCTGTTTCAGTGCTGCACGGTCCTCACCATTAGAGAGCTTTTTTCTTGTGTCTGACTGGAGTTTAAGTTCATATTTACCATAAAACTGGAGAGTAGATTGCTCTCTCCTTTAGCAACAGCTCTTTCTGCAATTGAAAACTGTTCTCATGTCTACCTTCAATTCTCCCAAGGGCAGTAGCATGAGCCCTATATCTTGGGAGACTTCAAATTAGATCAGGCTAAGCAGTTTAGAGCACTGTAGGAAGGGAAGCTGCCTCAGTAGGGACACAGAGTACACAATCTATCTGCTCTTTTCCATAATGACCTCTTAGAGCCTGGTTCAGTGCTTTTATCGGTCTTTAAAAACACTGCACAGTTTCTTTTGAACAAGAAGGAAATGATGGAAAAATGAAATGCAGAGAAAGGAGATAAATCTTAAAGGCAGCTCTTAATTTTACTGACTGGTTTTGTAAAGCTATTTACCATCTGCCCCATATCTCCTGTACTCAGTCCTCTTGCTCTGACATTTTCCTTAGAAACTTGCAGGTTTAAATCCTTCCTCAGTCCTCTCCTTCCATTTAAATCGGGATTTGGCCTTGTACCTCTACAGCCCTTAAAAAGTTTGCATGGAGTGTTTGTACTTTTGGTGATTCATTAGATCCCATCTGCATGTGTCCTTCTTAGTTACTTACCTGAGGGCTTTTATAGCTGAAAAAAGCAGATTTAGCTGAAGAGACGAGCATGCCTAGCTCTAATAAATAAAGCACATGGAGTCAATTAAAACAATGTTTAAATAATTTTCAGAAAGGAGGATGCTTGATGTTACTACATCAGAGGACCACAGTGACTTTTAAGCCAACAAACTGTGCAGGTTTACTTTCTCATTTAATCTCTAGGTCTAAAAAAAAATGCATGCTTCCATAGCAGTCATCTACCCACTCCAACAGTTAACATGATTTTGGAATTATTTTAAGTCCAAACCATGTGAAAATAAATCCTAACTCAATTTTGTAGGATTACTTTGTTTCCATTAAATTTTTCTTTAAAGCATTTCATATGCTTGGTTTTATTATTGTTACTTCCAGGAATTTGTAAATACTTCCAAATTTGGATTGATTAAAGTTTTTTAACTTTTTCTGGAAAAACAGTAAAAAAACCCAAAAACAAAAACAATTCCCTGCCTACTACTTTCTCAGGTATTTACAGGTCAAGATGTTTACATAAACAACTTAAGGGATGCATACAGGACACACACTGTCTGTGTGGTTCTTCATAGTCATAACATATTAGGAGGAAGATATATCAGATTTCCCAAGTTAAACAAAACAGAGCTTAGCGAGTACTTAAAGATGAGGGACCTCCAAAAGAATTTGGGTTATAACAAAGAATGGTGAAGTCATGTGGATGATTAAACAAATGACATCCCCTCTTCTGATTCTCCAGAGTAACGTGCATGTGCTTAAGGAACAGAGTAGGAGAGTTAAGCAGATGGTCACATCTCTGCAGGATGTGGGGTTGGGGTTTTGACCCTTCACTGAAAACAGTGCAATACTGGTTTTGCATGTCATTCTGTGGCTCAGTAGTGCCCTGTGTGAGCATAATATGCAGCTGTGGAGTGGTAAGTGTGGGGCTGCTGTCCATGCATCTTAAAGTGACATTTTTCAGATGAGTAAATTCAAAACTTTCTCTACAGTCATTCAAGGTTCTTTCTCAACAGTGCTGTGGCACCTATCTGTAGGTAGATGTAGGCATGTTTCTTTAAGTAGCTATATACTTCCTCACCACTTCCACACACAGTGTTTGTTTATATGCTGAGCTTTAAATACTTGTGTTGTTTTGCATGTTGGAACCTATCTGCAATTTTCTGTCCAATAATTTTAATACAGTAATAATTGAAGTGAAATGCTTCAATGCAGCTTGCTTGTACCTTTGTAATAGACTTTGATGCTCACAAGGTCACTCTGGAAACACATAAATTGGAGAGTCCTAACCTTGCTGAAGTTGACTTTTGCGTCTGACCTCAGTGGAGTCAGGATTTCTCACCTTGTAATAGAATTTCCTCAAATAATAACAGACTCATTTTCCTGCTGTTTTATGTTCAGGTGTCCCCTAATGGGGGATGACCAGATTTGCTTCAGCCCACAGAGTTGGTACACAGTGGATACTAGATGCATTTTGGCAGCGAATATTCTGAAATATTTGCTGGCATCACCTTCCCATGAATCCTGGGCGCTCTGTCCAGCCTTTTATGTGTGGTCAGGAAGAGACTGAGGTCAAGCCTATAATTGCAGTTATGGAATATGCTTCTTTGCTGCATTCAATCAGGCTGCCTGTCCCTCTTTTAATTATGTGATATAGTCTCTGTTTCATCATTTGGCTATGAAGAGATTTTCCTCAAAGCAACCTCTATGGCATGGGATTTGGCAGAGGCATGCAGGATTTGGATTATATTATCTCTCAGAAAAGTTCACCAGATGCTTAAATCTTTTTCTGCTTTCCTCTCTGCAGAGGTCAAACAATCGATGCAATATAATAGCATACTTCTTGTCACTGCACGGAGCTGAGGCAGCCTCACCCAGCAGGAGGGATGAGCCGTTCACGAGCTGCCTCCTCATTGCCACCTTTTGGGCTTTGTGCAATGAAAACAGGCCCTGAGCTCCATGGGCAGAAACCCAAAAGCTCTTTCAGGAGTGCAGAGACACGTACACCCTCCCCTGTCCCTGGGTCATCCGCGCAAGGAGTTGTCAAAGCTTGGCCCCAAGCTGTCCTGTCCGTAGCTCTGTGGCCCTTTAGATAAGGAACAAGCATGTCCGTGGCATGCTGCCCTGGTGGAAGCTGCGGGAGCAGCCCTGCCCTCCTGCCCCTGCCAGGACCAGGGAGGGCTCCTCTCCACAGTGGTCATTCCTGGGCTCTGTCCTTGCGGGGCCCAGCCAGACCTTGTTGCAGTAGCAGCGCTGCTAAGGGTGGAGATTTGATGGGCTTCCATAAAATACCAGTGCCTGACAGGACCTTGGGGGGAGTCTACATGTCCGCCTGTCCTGTTGACTGAGAACCATGGTGCATAGTTTCCTTTCCCTCTCCTAACCTCCTGTGTGACACATGATTTGTGAGGGACCACTGGAGACCTGAAACTTGCTGGCTGGATCTTCGGCACATTATACATTAGCATCCTGTTGTAGCCACCCGGGCCATGCACCCACCACACTGCCCTTTTGACAACAGTTATATTTTCTTTAACTGTATTATATTTTTATTTGTGGAGCATTTGCAGTGGTTGTCGTGTTACCTACAGAAACTTGTGTGTTCATGAGCTTTGTTGTGACTGGCCTTGGGCTTGACCGGTGAGAAATAGCAGCTGGGAAGTTAAGTTTACTGCAGTCAGGATTATGGCCGTTGCACGCAAAAATTTTCTAGATCAGACCCTCTTTTGCTCTTTGTCTCTTGTGTCTTAAGAAATAATCCTTTCTGAGCTTTGTAGGCAAAGAAAAACAACCAAGACAAAGATGTAACAGATTGCCAGAGACAAGTATTGCTGCCTCTGAATATTTATTAAATTAAAAACAAAGATAAGAGAGAATGAAGCAGCATCTACCATAAAATACACTCATTAGAAGGGCATTTACAAGCTCTGCCTAAAACAACAGTTTTGCAGTTTCTCTATTTTGCTGATTTTTTCACTCTCCTCTGAAGATAAGCCCCAGTCTGCTCCCATGGAGTTTGGTAGGGCGGTGGCTCTAGGCTTCGGTATGAAAAAGCAGGGTGTGCCTTGTCTCTTCTGCTTGTATTTCATAGCCGTGGGCACCCAGGTGATTTCTTTGAAGACAGTTGGAACATGTCCATCCAAATGATGAATTAACACGTTGATACAGAAATGTTGCTTAGACAGTCTGGTAGGCAGGTCTACACCAGAGACTTGTATTTCCTGGTTAAGTGTGGGCCTTCTGTGTAACCCAGTGCAAATCACCTAATCTCTCAGTCCCATATTTTAAAATGGAGTCGATAATTCTGTGATTCTGTGACGTTACATACCGCACTAAGTGCCTATGGCCAGCACTATGAGAAGATGCTTTGGTGCATAGGACACTGTCCCCACTCTCTTCTACACCAGGCATTCATGCTGCAAGCCTGCTACAGCTTTTCTAGACCTGCCTCTGGTTTATTTTGCCAGTATGCAATCTTGAATAGGGTTGCATTTTGCCACCATGCAATCCTCTGTAGGGTTGCATCCGGTGAGATACAGGAGAAATCCCCTTCATGCTTGGGCTTTGCAGATAAAACCCTCTCTATACCTGTGATGGCTTCATTCATACACCTTGACAGGCTGACCACAGAGGTGGATTTAGCTGCCATCCAATAAAGACACAGATGGTCAAACTTTTCAAGAGTAAAACCTGTATTCGCCTCATCCGCAGGAAGGGCTGCCTGCTGGGCAGATCAGGTGTTCATCTGCTACGTAAGGATGGGTGCTGATGCTTCCTTAGGTAATCTCCAGGCTCAGTGGAGAATACATGATCATTTTTTTCTTTTTTCTTCTTTATGTACAAGATTTTGTTTTGGAAAACATGGTTTTTTTTCTTTCCTAGGAGATGACCCATTCCTGGCCTCCTCCTCTGACTGCTATTCACACTCCTGGCAAAGCTGAGCAGACCAAGTTTTCTATCCCAAGCAAGGTACAGATAGGCTATTACCAGTGGCCTGAATAACTGTGTTCTGTTGAGTGTTCTTCGCTGGAGAGTTAATTTTTGCAATTGGTTCCATTTTCAAAAATTTCCAAGACTATTTTTAGTTGGGAATTCCCAGTCAGACTGTTGTTACTGGTGGGACTGCTTATTTAAAGCTACAGAAGTTACAGAGGAGTCAAAGTGAACTTTGTTGTTATAAGAGTCTTTTAACATCAAGTACAATCTATTTTATTTGTTTGTTCTTCCATTATTATTTCTGCAATGCAGTGGCTGAAAAGGCCATTTGTTCCTACTTAATGATTGATTGCATGATGAGGTTTAGGCTACATGGTCAAATTATGGTGACTTTAAATGTTTCTGCATGTGAACAGTGCTGTGACATCTGTCCACGTGCACACTCCAGCGACACATGAAGCTGCGCAAAGAAATCCTCAGTATCAGCCTTGTTCAAAGCACATGCTCAGCACTTCCCACATCCAAAGCCCATGCCCAGAGAGTACCTGCAGTTCACCTAACACACAGGGAATTGTTAAATTGTATGATTTGAACATGCCTTTAGTCTAAATTCCATCGTTGCCTTCTAGCTATGATTCTGGTAGCACTGAAAGATCGAGATCGTACCCAGGGCAATTGTTGCCGGAGGTATCTTTTGCTGGGACCTGAACAACTGTGAGCCGAAGATGTTTTGGGAAAGAGAGAACTTCCCCAGTGTGGGGAGTCTACCCCAGTCTGACATGGAGATACGTAAAAGTTTCTTTCTAAAAGCAGGACCTTGGAAAATAGCTTATAAAAGCAGTACTGCTTGACATTATGGTTCAAGCAATCACATCCTGCTTTAGAAGCTGGAATGTGATTTTCTTCTTACTGATTTTATCTGTTCGGCAGATACTCCCCTGTCTGAAATGCAGCCACCATACTTAATTGGAAATCGTATGAAATTAGCAATATCTGTGGTTCCTTAAAAAAGCAATGCCAGTGTCCAGAATGCCTTATCTCGATGGAATGTGATTGTTACTGTTCAAGCCCTGCCATTGTCACTACAGTTTGCTGCAGCACGAAGCATCAGAAGTCATGATCATACAAGAGTATGGTCCTCATTGCAAATTGGGTTTAAGTCAGTTGAAACCATTTAGGCGAAAATGGAGCGTGACCTGTGTGAATAAAGTGAGAGTAGAGGGTTTTGCCCACTGGAAGCTGTATTTTTTTTTAATTTATACCATCTCTTAATTTAGTGCTCTGTTTTTGATGGACCCTACAGAAACTGGTCTAAGTCCTGCAGACTGCCACTATCTATGTTGGCAGCAGTATAAACATAGGTTCAGAGAAGCTAAGACTTTGGTTTGCTTTTCTGTTTCTATTAAGTTTGCTTTGAACTTTTAAGATGCACATCAAAGTTTGTTTCTGGGTACATTAGATGTTGATCCTAAAATTCTTGACCATATCAGTTCAATAAAAAATGTAAATTAGATTTTTTTTTTTTTTGAGCATTTCAGGAAATAGGCAAGCACATAAATGTTTCCAAGATTCCTAGTTTTACTTTAAAAAAATGCAACAGAACTGTCTCTTCAGAAGATCACATTAAATCAATTATAGTTAGCCAGTTTATAGATCTTAGACATAATGTGCCTAGATTGTGCAGCCATATGAACCCAAGATGGGCACTATTGGAAGTTCTCAGTTTAACTATTAAAAAAAAAATCCTCATGAGAAACATATATTAAAAAGTGTGATAAAAAAGGCGGAACTTATCAGAACAATTTATCCCTTTGACATTCAAATTTAAAGTGCTGTGTTTACTCTTAGGGTATTGATTTACTTCACGAGCGACTGACTGACAGCACAGTATAATATTAGAAACTAATAATGCCCTAAGAGGAAGTGCAGTGAGGGCTTTAATGACTTTAACATCCTGCAGAACTAGTAGTGCCTGGCTGTAAGATGAGCTTGTAAATAACACCTGAATTTCAAATGACCAAACTGTGCTTGGGAGGAAAGCTGATTACAATCGCTAGGACTGTAAAGCTTAGAGAAAAACTAAGCAAGAAACCACTGTGACATTAAGGAAGCAGCTTAGTTATTGTGAGCCAACAGGAATCTGGCATTAGCACGCTCAGTGTTACAAGCCAGATTCTTTGCTGGTTTAAAGTTGTTGTACTTCCGTTGATTTCATTGGATTTGGTCCAATTTCCATCAGGTGAAGATCTGCACCCTTCGTCTTTATCAAATCCTGTGTGTTACAGTCCAAATGCAAACAGTGGCTATCAATAAAAGGCTACTGTACTTCCAAGCAGTGAGATCAAAAAAAGAAAGGCAGCGGTACTGAATTTAATGCATAGCTGCTGTGGTCTAAATTGTACATCATAGATGGCTTATACGCACATCCATGGCCAAGCCTGGGAAAGGCGAGGGGCACTGCGGGTGTAAATCTGTGCAGTGTCTCCATAAAGGGGGTGTGTAGATTTACAGCAGCTGAGGACAAGCTCTTGTCTGAACTGTGCGAGGGTCCCTCAGTGGTGCTCTGTCTCCACAGTTAATGTTTTTTTAAACTAATGTCACTGGTGCTGCCTTTACAATCACATGATCCCTTCCCTGTACCATCTCCTTCCCTGTTTCTGTAGTGCCAGTGCCCTTAATCTAGCAAGCTAAGATATATCTTACCTTCTCCATCTTAACTAATGCTGACATTTTGTGTGTTCTTCTTTGTAGGACTCCCAACATCTGACCTCAGGATACAATGTACAAAGTAGGTCTTTATCATCCTAGTCCTAACAGTCAGTGTTGGGTGTTTTCTTTTTTACTGCTTAACATCATTAAAAAAAAAAAAAAAGGCTAAAAAATTAATTTCTGTGGTGCTAAAGCAGATCGGTTCCATTTTTTGTTACATGTTATGCATTGTGGCATGTTGTGAAACCAAGTATAATTAGATGGGCTGACAGCTTTGGGTGCATTTTAATTCTACAGTAATCTTTTGACATTTGAAAATGTGTTTCCTTTGTTTGCAGAGTGGAGTGATCCAGCAGGGAAAGTTGCAACTAAGTCAGTGCCACAAAAGTCGTAAGTATTATTATTTCCAGCTTTAAATCTCATTTTAAATTTATCATAAAGAATGAGCTTATTTCTCCAAAGGTAGCTAAAATCTATCTCTGCTCATAATATTGTCCTGGTGTTCAGGTGTTCTCAGTAGTCCTTAAAAATTAGCCATAAACCAGTTTTATGTTTTCAGTGCTTATTACTGTTTCTTCTTTTTAAGCATTAGCTAACAGAGGTATGTGTGAAAGATGAGTTTATTAAGCAGAAATAATGCTGATTTTAGTTGTACAGCTTGCCAAAATTAAATCACTTTTATGCTTCTCTCATCAGATGCTAAGCCTCTTACAATAGAAAATGCAACCCAATGAACAGATGATGCAGGAATTTTAGCATTCATACAGGGAGAGGGAGTAAAACACATCATACGGAATGATTCTGGTGTTGAAAAGCTGGTCTTGAGTTTCATACACTTTGAAACAGATGAAAATCACAGATGATCTATAAATAAGACAGTTGAAAATTGTGTAAGGGCTAATTCTCCATTGTGTTAAACCATTTTTCTTTGGTGCTTCTCTGGTGTAAGGCTGCAGTAATGTAGCACTGAGTTGAGACTGAACTGGTTTGTTGCTTTTACTCCAGGATCTCAAAGTAATTTACAAACAGGAATTAAATAATAACCTTGAAAAGTAACATGTTGGTTTTTTTACTTACGAAAACGTGTGGGTCTGATTTCAGTTTGGAGCTTCTAATTTTTTTGGTGTTCAAGTGTTTTAAACTACTGAATGCAGAACCTCACTAGCTTAACTGACGTTTGTGTAAATACAATATGTTCATTTAAAATTACTTCAGAATTATTCTAATGGTTCCCCTTAATCTACTACAGACACAATTTTAAGTAACTCTCTGTAGGGGAAGAAAATTCAATGCAGAGATACCTACATAGGTTTTTAAAATGAATTTAAATATATCGATTCTTAATGCAAGTTTCTGTACAGGAAAGGACTTGTTGGAGTTCAGTGATTTGTCTATGACCATGTGAGAGACACGGAACTAGACTAGATGTTGGTGCCGAATCCATTGATGTACTCACTAGGCTCTGAAGGTCCAGTTCTTTAGTTGTAAACTCAAGTCATGAAGTACTAATTCAAATAAAGTTTGTTGAGTAAAGCTTTACAAAATTATGGTTAAATAACTAATTCCATTTTAAAAATAAATATTATTTTCTTCAGATTAAATGAGGATTGGATAGGAATGCTAATGAGAAATAGATCAATTTGCATGAATAACGTTTATTTATGAAACTTAGTAACAAATTCAGTTTTGCCCTTAGCTATTTGATTTCCAGTAACAGCTTGGGTTTTTTTAAAGAATCTAGCCAACTATACCCACTGTTCTTGGTAACAGAATGGGTGCATTCATGTTTCAGAACATCTAAGTGATCCAAAACTAACATCAAGCACATTCTGTAGTTTTTAAAAAAAAAAAAAAAAAAAAAAAGTAAAAAAATATTATTACTTCTTCAAATGATTTTTCTCCTAAAGCAAGTGTATTTGGATTCCACTGTGAAAAATATTTTAGTGAATATACCATAAAATACAATATTTCAATAGTTTGTAACCAACAGTAATACACTTGTCAATCATGGTTTATCGTTATAAGCTGAATTTCAAAAGAACAGTGCTTCAGAGCTCAGTGGTATATAGTGCATTTAATGGGACCAAAGCTCTCTATAGGAAGCCTGATATAAAACCTGAAGATACTGAGTACATTTTATGAACCAGTTGCTCTCTGTTCTGCTGCTTGATCTAAAGTTCCAGTACTATCAATCAGATTTCTGCTGCAATGAACTGCCTTCTTATGGTAGGTGATAGATTTTACACATGAGAGATCAGAGCTGCAATAAAGCTACTTTTATTTTTAGCTTCCAAATGAAGATCAGCTAACCCATTACTATCACTTTTTTCTCTTTTACTGCAGAAAAATTGTTAAGGCAGCCTCTAAGAATTTTCACAGGGCTTTGGGAGGTTAGCAGGCAGTCCACTGTGAGACTTGGTATTACGAAGCCAGTTTGTTTCTTTAGATCTGCATGTGCAGTTACCACCACTTTCACTGGGCAATACAGTACTTGAGGACATAATGAAATTAAAGTAGAGAGTGGGGCAGAGAGACATAACGTCATCAGCAGAGCTGGATAGTGCAATTGCAGTTGTATGAAGAAGGATTTAATCTTTCTAACATTGGTCAGTATCAGGGATATTGGAGTGCAGGAGTGAAATTATAGGCCAACTTATTCCCAGTAACATTTGTTGCTACTCTGTCAACCACACAGCACGATCTTACTAACTTCAAAACTGTATCTCCCACCAATTCCTTATATAGTTTGTCAATGGAATCCATTATCTGTATTTCAATTTGATCAAATCTGGTGGGATTTGGGTTTGTTCATCTGTATGCTTTGTTAGAGACCTTTTAACCTGGATATGTTTCTAGATATTCCCCAAATTTTTAAGTTTACATGTAATTCAAATGAAACTGAAGTTGCAGTTCCCATTTACATTGGTCCTAGTGACAGTCTTTCCGATTCCATTGGCTTTCCTAGAAATGTGTAGGAATTGGTAGTAATGTGTTTGCATTCACCTTATAGCTGAGTTATACCATGTGTAGTTGAGCGATGCGTGCAGAACAAAGATACTTTGCCTTCATGATGATTCTGCTCCAGCAGCCAAGCTACCTGTATGTCCTTGTGGAATTCAGGTGTAGAAACATTGGCATCGTGGAAAATCAGACTAAAGGAATGTATGATCTTTGCAAGATAACCTTTCAGATGCATGTTTCTAGAGGGAAGAATGGAAGCAACATACTGCAAGGTAGATTAATTGACCGACGTCTCGCTTTTGTAGGGGGAGGCAGGATGCATGACTTCCTGTCTAAGCTTTCTGAAATACGAATTTCATCCTTTTTTATAGTATTTCAATGTACTTTATTACGTCCACATGCTGGAGAAACCCAATCCCTAATGCTTTGCAACAGATAAAATAGAAGGTAGAGTAGTTGGGACTGAGTCTAAATTCTGCACCTATGCTGTACGTGAGTACATGTACATGTAACTAATGTCAGATCCTAATTTTGACCCAAAAATCTTAAAAATTAAATTTTTAACACTGATGTGTGTGTGTTTGTGTGTATACGCATGGTGAATTTTTAGCTGAAATCAGGCTATGTAAAACCGCAGCACTTGGCTTCCCTTTTTTTCATTTCAAATTCACTGTAAATCTCCACTGGGTATTGTGCAGTCGGTTTTCAGCCAGTCTACTCTGATTAGTTTATTATAAAACATAGTAAGTAGGAGCAGATAAGGTGCAGCCAATTGCACTGAGAAGGATTTTCTGTCAACTTTCATGAATTTGAGGGTACGAACTCAGCTCGTGACTTAGGTTTCTGTTATATAATTACCATTGCAAGTATGTCATCCTCAAGCATCCCGTCCTTTTGTTCTGTTTCGGTTCTTAGCATTTGGCCTCTGTCCAGTTGGAAACTATCCAGAACCTTTTTAATCAAGCACATCCTGTGTTTCGAAATCATGCTGCAGAGTAGTCTTGTGTAGTTCCATAAAAGCCTAGATAAAAAGAAGAATGTAATCATAATGGTATTCTTCCCCTGTCATAAAATTACTTCCTATACTTACTGTATTAATACAGTATTAAAAGGCCCTTCTCATGGGCTTAGTGAACTACCGGAAGCCATTAAAAACTTAGAGCAGCAAATTTTTATGGATCAGACAAAAACAACTTATTTTGTCTTTATAGAGTTTTTGTTATCCATCATACTTAATAATACACAACCTGTGTGGGGGCTAGAGAACAGATAAATACAGCTAAAACAAGCAGCTGAAATCCTTTATGTGATAT
This sequence comes from Pterocles gutturalis, assembly GCF_000699245.1. NCBI lineage: Eukaryota > Metazoa > Chordata > Aves > Pterocliformes > Pteroclidae > Pterocles > Pterocles gutturalis. The sequence goes on from NW_010102848.1 coordinate 151,807, forward strand.
TTCAGAAAGGATTTTTCAAAGGGGGCTCACCACAGGTTTCAGTTGCGCCAGGATTTCACTTCATGGTTCTAAAAAAATTTCAGTAAATACCAGTACTTTTCTAATCCCAAAGATTGTCTTCCATTACACCTGATGGAAGCCTGTTCGAAAATGGAAATGTGCTACTTGACATCTAACTACTTTTTATAAGTATCTAATGGCTTTTTGGAAGTTCTCTGCTGTGTCAGGGACAGCCACCTGGGAGCATGGAAAACAAAATTTGGCAGCGTGTTCAAGCTATGAATTAAAGGTAATTCATGGTTTGAAATGAACCAGCATGAGGTCCTTATGAAGAGTAATCAGACATCAAGAGGATTTTACACCAAGGATTGTATATTGGATAATGCGACAACAAGTAATGTTGTTATTCAGAACATTCAAATCAAGAAGCACTGATGAATTCTTAACTTTGAAAGGAACCAGTTTTTAAAAGCTGGGATTCATTCAATGTTGATGCATCACGTCCAGTTCAATCACATAACCAAAAATGTAAAATTCATCTCCAGCTGGAATAGGAAGAATGTTTCCATTTATGTATCCAACTCTATATCTGAGTTCCCCTCACAGTCCAGCCCAGGTGTAATACACTGAAGAAGCTGAAATTTTAGAACTTCTAATCACAGTTTTTGATCGATCATATTAACGCGTAAGAGCATCAGTTGATCCCACACTGTTGATAACCTGCTTTCTTTTGTAGCATACATTAATTTTCACTCGGCAAGTGTGGCAAGCTTTAATCATTAGACTAAATACTGCCTATTTGTTAGAAGTAGAAAGTTCCAAAGATACTCTTCCTGAGTAAACTTGGAAAGTTATGAATACAGGGACTTACACTGCCATGTACAAATTATGATAAGTGAAACAACAGTGGCATGTAATTGGAACTCCATTAATCCTTAGAGAGCTGCAGTGCTCCACATTAAAGGGACAAACAGCAAATGAAAATAGAAGGGTCTGTTATGATAAGATGTCATTCATCTGTCATATTTACTGGGGTTTTTTGTTAGTGAGAAGTTTGCTTTATATCCTTTTGACACGTAAGTTCTTGGGTTTGGAGCAATGATAGTCAAGATTGTATCATTTTGTTCCTCACTGCCACAGGCTTTCTCTTTTGAGCCAAGTACTAAGTAATTTGGACTAAAACATACAAGCATTTCCTATGGACAGCTGCCTGTAGGAGCAAACTTGCAAAATATTTCAGCTGCTGTGAAATATGTTAAAATCCAGTGTTATAATTAAAAGCCCTGTATCCTTGAAGATAAGCCCATCATTCAAAATAATTTATAAATTAGACTTCTAATTTGTTTTCATTATTCAGCTGGCTTACATACGGTTTAACCTCCCTGTCAAAATAAAGTTATTTCCTAATACATTCTTTTCCATGATCTCTTTCTCCTGACATGTTTATAAATCAGTTTAAAAGATTGTGGTAACAGAACTAAATTAATTCTCTTATATTTTGCTGATCAATGTTGAATAATTTTTCTTGACTATCAGAGACTTACATAATTGCTTCCTTTAAGAATGCCTGAAACAAGCTAACCGACTGCATTCTTGCCAGCATTGCTGATTGCAGCTCAAGTGAGCACCGAACCATTTGAATTTCCTCTGATACTCTATAACCCCCCATTAAAAATTCAACATTTATTTGCCCTAACTAACGAGCAGCAGTTGAAATACTTTGTTCTCAAGTAGGATGAACTACTTCATCACTGCCAAATGTATGCAACTACTGAACTGTGACCATTGAAGTGTCAGTATTAATGGAGATAGGTAAACGACACACATTAACATGTTTGAATTCGAGATATATTTCCCTGTCTGCTACATATCAGTTCCCATTTTGGAAACTGGTTAGACTGCAAATCTGCCACAGGTTTCCCTGTATTTAAAAAGCTTTTCCACAGGCAGCAGCATATGTTGTGCCTTCATGGCTTAAGGCCAGTCTCAAACCGACCTCCCAATTTACATTTCTGTGGGATGGAATCACTTCCGAACTTCAGTGCAACTTCAAACATTCATTTTGAAAAACAAATGTACTGAGTAAATCCGAAAATGTAAATCAGGATAGAGCAGAGGAAGCCACCACACTCAGTACCTCTCCCACCCATTTGTTTTGTGAGCTGCACGCTTACTGATAAAATGCGTTATCAACTAACTTCTCACTTGGCTTTCTGACCACCAAAATCTGGACCTCACCCTGCTCCCTTTTGTCTTAACTCTGACCAGTCAGTAAATTCCAGGTTCAGAGCCAAGCCACTGCTATCTCTGGCTCTTTCTTCTCAATGCCCTTTGTCCTTTCATTCTTACTGTCCTGTCTTACTGGCTTTGGAGACTCCAGTAGCCTGAGACAAATGGAGAAACTTGTCACCCAGGTTTATCTGCACCGTTCTGCAAAGTAGTCATAACCGGAAATGGGTGATAAGCTTGAAAGAAGAATGGACTCTGCCAGGAAGCTTGGCATTCATAATACCAGAGTGGGCTTGAAGCTCTCAGTTTGTGTCCTAAATATCCTAGGGAAGACTAACAGCCACTTTTCCTAATATCACAACTTAATCCTTTGCATCTTTCCTCTGAATCCCTCTGACAGCCCCAATAATCCACCACATTTTTCTCAGCTTTACACTCTCCATCCAGAGGAACTTATATTGCTACCATTATCTTTTGGGCTGAGGGCTCAGCAGGGCTCCAAAGCCTATCAGTTTTCTGTCCAGAGGGCTTATTTTTTATGAAGTGAAGTTCTCACAACACCCCATGGGGCTAGGCCACGCTTGCTGCATTATCCTCTGTCTTGGATAGCCCTTGGAGACACAGATTCCAAATAGTTTTACCTTACAAATAGATCCTCTCGAACAGTGAAAAAGGAAAATATTCGCCACTGCTGGGCTAATTACTGTTCTAAATTCCTGGAGGAGGAGCTGCTTCCCTCACTTGTGTCCATGCATCTCAGAAAAATGAATTTTGAGACTTTCCTAATGCTGTAACCGCAGCTTCCTGAAAAAAATGATGTAGCCCTGGAGGAGGAGGGAGATGTCTGTAGCCTTATTCCAGTAGGTGCAAACCAATTGTTTAATTAAAATCCGTGTTATGGAACACACAGGAGGGGGCCTAGAAATCTGGCAAATAAAAAGTTATTTCCTAATTTCCACAGGAGCTTTTTATCCTTCAAGATAAAAATATAAACAAAATCTGAAGGTAGTTGAGCTTTCAGGAAATTGTCCCTTACTGGAAAGTCTTGTTTAATCAAAATGCTTCACAAAAAGATCTTTACAGGTTTTGAAAGAAAGATGTTGACTCATCTACCTCATACTGACAAGAAAGACTTAAATGCAGCTGTCAGGCTCATCTGAGTCTGCAAAAGTAGTAAATATCTCCAGTAATGTGGGAATTACTTTCACAGCTACTTACCTGTTAGACTCTACTGAAGTATTGGCTTTCTTGGGTATCCCTGATGAATGGGTATCCCGTGAATGTAACTGTGCTTTAAGGACATTTATGTGCTTTTCTGCAGAGGAGGAGGAATGCAAATTAGTGCTGCCCATATTTGATTTAGCATGAATTTCAATAGTTCCAGACAAATTTGAAAGCCTATACAAATCATATAGCTTCGAGTCTAGCTGTGTGCTAGACTGGAATTTTTTGTTAGGTCAGACCTTTATCTCAGCTTCTTTTTGTGGCTCTTTATGGGGAGATTGAAGAGGAACTGAAACTGGTGACCTGTCTTGACCTTTAGTACTGGATTAAAATTCCAACTTGCTGCCATGGCAACGGGGCCTTGAAAATTAGATCCTGACAGAAGCAGAGAGAAACTTAAAACTGCAACTGATGCACTGAACTGAAGAAAGGTTGCTTACAATTGTCAGTGACAGGCTCTTAATTGAAATAGTCTGCCTTTCCCTGTACTTAAAAAAAATAAGGAAAAGAGAAATTTAAAAAAAAAGAAACAAACCCAGAAAACTGTGTCTTGATACTTTTTTTTTAAAGCAAAAATCTGTTGTGATTCAAAGTAAAGCACGTGCTGCAGAATCCAGCACGGACTCTGATATTTGAGGTGGCAGCAAGTGAACCTGCATGGTGAGAAGGGAGCCAGACACGCACTCACAAAGGTCTAAACCACCCAGGCCAGACTGGTAGCAGGAGCCAGACAGTGGCTGGTGTTAAATCACAGGTTAACTTTCTATTTTTTTCTCCTTTAACCTGACACTGTGGATCAAAAGAGACATCAAAGTGTCCCGTCTGACTCCCAGGATCCATGCAATTATGTTCTGTAGATGCAAAAAGGATAAACATAAGCTAGATAGTGCTATTTCAGATCAAGTGCGATAAAAGTTACTCATTTTCCAAGCCAATCAATGCAACAGTCAAAGGGAGATAATAGTGCAAGTCCTTCACTGCTGAAGGAGGTTAAGTTGTTCTTTTCCCCGGGGAGAGCAGAATGCAGTTGTAACCTGAAGGGAGAAGGTGCTGAGGGTCACATAAAGGATTTCCCACTCTTTTCCACATTACCCAGGAATCCCCCTCATCCCAAGATCTAATAACCTCGAAGATCAGGTTGCAACACTATCTCATGTTAACGTGTGGCTTTCCTGAAACACCTGAGGGTCCTGAGGATGCTCTGAGGGCCCTGCTCCCCTTCCCAAGGTGAGAAAGGACCATAACGTCCTCATCACACAAGGGGATGCTGCCTCCTAGCAGCCACTAGCCCTTCTTTTTAAAGTCCCTGTACGAATTGTTGTCTTCTTCAGGGAAAAAAAAAAATCATAAAAATATATAGGTTTTATATATCAGATAAAGGAGGTTTCTTAATGGACAAATAGAGACCATTGAATTGGATTAGACGCTCTGTACAGCTGGATAACCACTGCAGAATCAGATTGGATTGTAGGTACTATCTATATCTAGATGAAAGTTTAACAACTGCAGGTAGATGGCATTAAATTTTTGGAAGAGATAGTTTTGTCAAAGCTTAGTGTCCAAATTTACTGCAAAAACCTTATACCATGTTTAGAGACTGAGTTCAAGTAGAAGGCGTACACAGAAAAAATACTTCCTGTAGTTTTCTTTAGACTGTACTACCAAGGTACTGGATTTGTTATGTATCAGTGTATTGTATAGTTATAGTATCAGAGGAAATACTACAGATGTTCACAGACACAGAATTTTGGGTAATGTGTTTGTATCACTCACTCTATGGTTTACAGATATGTTTATCACTAATGCCATCCATTATCAAGGGCAAGCAAGCAAGCATTAAGCCAGTGCAGGTAGTGTTGAAATAATGTGTTGTATGGTCTTAACAAAACCCTGATTTCTGGGATAGACTGTTGGCTTGATACACAGCAGAAAGCGGGTGAGTAGTAGGCAGTTTTCTAACAAAGGAAAACAAAATCCACTTAACATTTCTCAGGCTCTGAGTTATGTGCTTCAGTAATGTCAGACAGTTAAAAATAGAGGCCATTATTTGAAATTTCAAGTGTCAAATTACTGCCTAGAGTAAGTTAGTTCAGAGGAGTTGCTGTCAGAGATGAATTCGGCCCATCCTGCACTTGCCACTGTTGCCATTTCCTGCAAAGCACCACTAATTCTGCCTTAATTACTGTCAGACTGGACTGTGGAGCCCTGGAGTATCTGGCAATAAACTTGTGTTTTGCTGGGAGGGAAAGTAGAGAAACATTTAAATAGGTTTTTAAAATAAGCATAAAATCTCTGAAGATGTACTGTTGTAGTGCATGCTGTATATCAAAATATATAAGCATCTAGTTGTAACAATGGCTTTGTAAACACATTACTGAGCAAACTATGAAAAGTAATCCACCAAGGGGCTGTTTCCTTAACTCATAAGCACTAAGTTAAGAGACCAGTGCCATAAAGTAGATATGTGCTGTTAAAAAATACTTCCTTTTATGTGAGATTATTTTGTGTAAAGCCCAATAGATTATTCCTTTTTTATTTTTAGTTGCATATCTTTTAACACTTGGAAATATTTGTCTTTAAGGCAAAAGTCAGCCGTCCTCAGAAAATTTATGAATAATTCATTAATATTTGAACACAGGGCAAACAATGCTTAAGGGTGCCATGAAAGCGCCCACGTGCACCTCACATGGGCAGAGTGCAGCAGCGTCATGCAGTGCTACCCCGGCTATCCTCTAGCTTTTTGTGGAATTACAATATTGCAATGTATAATGAGCGAAGCCTTCAGCGCTGTCATTGCTTTTAGCAGCCTGCAGGCATGGCCTGAGGGGCAGTTGGAGAACCCACCTCCCAGGGCACACAGAGCCTCCTCGTTGCCGAGCCCTGCGGAGCCTTGGTGAGCTTTCGCTGCTCCAGGGCACCTGCACCGCAGGAGGGCTGTAGGCTGCTTACCTAGGAGAAACATGATGGTTTATAGCCATTTTGGAGGCCAGTTTCCAACTAATCTTGGCAGCGCTGTCAATCACATGTGCATATCACTTGCCCCCATCCCAAACCAGTTCAGAGCAGCCTGCTTCAAAATAGAAAAGGCATGAGGTAAACCATGCCACAGTATGAATAGTTCTGATCTCTCGTTGGCATCTTGCCTCATGCCTGGCTGAGGAGCCCTCCCACCATGCAGTGTTTGTGGATAATGTCAAGAAGGAAAGGGAGATCAGAACCAGAGGATGATCTGAATTCTGGATTGAGAAACTTTTTCTGCATTTACCCGTCAATTCTTCTTTCAAAGCAAACAGCAATGTTTGTGACTGCAAGGGGAGTTTGCTCAGATAGTGTGCAGCTCTCTCTCAGAGGGATTTTATTCAGGAAATTGCAAAACTTGAGTAAGAAAAGGTGTTAAGTGAATTATATACAAACTGGATACAGAATTAATCTATCCTGGCCAAAAAACCAGTAAAAGCTCATGTATTGCCAATTGCTGACATTTCTTGCAGTTTTGTAAGTTGTGCAGCTATGCAAACACTGAGCTAAAAAACCAATATTACCTTCTCCAAAATACAGAATTTTCTCTGCTCTTTTGCTTTAGCCAGTGTTACATACTATTCTTCTTATTATTAATTGACTCTTGTAAATTAAAAAAAAACTACACAGGGATTAATATTGGTTGGATCCTTGGTGATATATGGTATACCGCTCAGACTGATGAATGCCAGTGAGAGAGCATTCATTGATTTTGTTTGCTTTGTCTCAACCAGTAGAAAAAATACCAATTTAGGGGACTGGAGAAAATGTATATAGTTGAAATCTCAGGTATGACTGGTCTTGGTGCTGTTCTTAGAAGAAATGGGAGATTGAGACTTTTCAGAAGAAAGAGCAATATGGCCTCGTTATGAAGATTTTGCAGGGCTTGTTTATTTGTATGATACAGTGTTTCAGCATCTTTGTGTTTTTAAAGACTGAAAGCTTTCATAAACAGCTGTTCTTCATCTGTAGTAACTTTTTAAAAAAGTCCATTCTGATAGGTAAAATTACTTCACCTGTCTACAGAACACGCACCATTCATCGTGTTAAAGAAAGAATAAAGCAAACACAATGAATCTGTTAAATCGTAATGGCTCCCAATCGTGACAAATTTGCAGATTAAAGCTCATTGAATACACATTTAAATGATAAATGATAATGGCTTGGGAAGAGCCATTATTATCTATTTCATCAATAATCTACATTTTTTGCCTTGTAACTCCATCAAGGATGAACATAATGGATACTGCCTGATAAAAAAAAATATTTTGTTTATAAAAGAGAATCAGAGAAAAGAAAATCTCAGATTAACAAATTTAGGTGATTGTTACTGTTTATGTTGTTTATAGATGACAGGTTTTTCTCGTTATTAATATTAAGCATTTATACCTCCAGAGCTTATACTCAGAAAAAAGCATGTTTAGTCTTAGTATCCCTCAAGTTGCAGTTGATTTAATTGAGTTTTGGAAAGCATGAATAAGCAAAGGAAGAAGGGATGCAGAATTAAACATTCAAAGTTTTCAATTGCAGATTGTTTAGCACCGGTGAGCACCCAGTCCCACAAAGTTTGTGAGCAGCATCCAGTGGCTTTGTCACAAACCTGTCATGTTTCTTACGCAGAAAGACATGCACATTTTCTTAATTTACTGTGCCCTGGGATTTGCCATGCCTGCCCAGGACAGCCTTCAGGGTACTCTGGCAGTTCCCAAGTGCATTCAGTTCAGTCCAGATGGTGCTGATGTGTTTTGGTGCTCACAGGCACACACCTGTAGAAGACCTGGTGGTGTTTTGTAAACAAAATCCTCAAATTGTGCTGAGGCAGAATTTTCTGCTGACGAAGAGGAAGGGTGAGGGTAGACCCAAGTGTGCTGTGTTGCCACCTCTCAGTTGTAATCTCATCTTCACCTGGGTGTGATCTCGCGCCTCAACAGGTTAGGACTTCATTGACGAGTGCCTGTAGGACTGAGTTCCTGAAGGCCATTTATAAAGCAGCAGTGAAATTGTTTGGTATGAGGAGTGACAAGCTACATCTTTGTGGGATATTCTGACTGGAAATTAGCAGCTAACTTAAAGCTGAAATTTTTGAAATTGAGTGTGTGTTTTCATATGCAACACCCAAATCTAAATCTGCTACATGTATGAACCGTGGTGGATTCATTTACCTTACTGTGTTGCTGGGTAAATTGAATGAGTTAACAGTGGAGCAGGATCCCAGGGCACTGAGTGTTAAAAGTCATCTCAGTGAAGTTACTGGAGTCATTCTTCTGAGGGACGTGAAGGTCCTTTTTAAGAACCACATTTACCAAGTACTTCTGGACATTTTCTGTTTTCTGGTAACATACCATTTCAGGTTATCACCAGGGAGCCACTGAACAATAAACAAGACTGTTGGAATGTCATCCAACAAAAAAGAGCAAGATCCAATTCTAGGGCCTAGACAACCCTCTTAAAAATATCGACAATTTAGGTACTTCTCTTAAAAAACAGTTACTTGTTATTTTGCTCTTTGATGCCACGTAGCACACAACTCCCACCCTTCGCCTCAGCTGTCTTCACTGGGAGCGAAACACTTCAAGCGGCTGTTGTCTCAGGCAGTCGCTATCTGTAGAATTCAGTGTTAATAGCACCCCGTACTACCACAATGTTTTGAATTATAGAAGAGAGGATGGAGGGCTTTTAACTTTGAACACATGCTTTGTGTAAATACTCAAGTAAAACATAAACTTGCAATGAATTTTTGTAGCCCTTCTCCTCCTGAAGGCCGTATGCCAAAATATCCCCAATGCCTGCGGCTGGGCCTCTGGCGCTGGGTGATGTTCAGAAGTGCCCACGAGGATGAGCTGGGGGCAGAGCTGTGGTGTCACCCTGAGTTAGAGCTCCCCAAGCCCGTGCTGAGGAGCTGGCGTGGGGACAGCTGTGGTGTCACCCTGCGTTAGAGCTCCCCAGGCCGGTGCTGAAGAGTGGGCACATCAGCTTGGCCCACGATGGCGCAGGCAGTAGCACCGTGGCATTGTCACAGCTGTGTAACGCTCAGCTGAGTGGGTGACACGCTGGGCTGCCTCTGTGCTGGCATCTGTGTGCTCAGCATGAGGTGACATCCCCTTAGAGCATGCCATGTCTCACTGGAGGCACGACCTTAATTCCTCGTAGGCGTGGAGCTGACCAGGTGCGGGAGAGGCCGGTTTCTCAGTCCCCAGCCGCCCGGTGGGTGCTGGTCCCAGCAGGCTCCGGCGAGCAGAGCAGAGTGGGCCCCGTGTTTTGATAACCTGGTCACTCTGTGTGTGGCCTGCTCCGGCCTCCCAAATCCCTGCAGTCACGCGAGGTGCTGTTATGGCCGGGCTAATGACTTTAAAACTTCTCATTAAATATTCCTCTTGGCAAAGTTTGTTTCACAGATGCTCGGGAGGGTGAGACGGGGGGCTAGTCCCGAGTGTTAAAAATCCAGCTCTATTTTTAGGCCTTTTTCCATAATAAGATTTTCTCAAATTACTTGCTGCAATAAAGGGGTCTTTTTAAATTTGAAAAGTTCAGTTCTAAGTTCAGGGGTAGCCCTCGGGCACTGTGGTGGAAGATCCTTGTACATAGTACAGAGTGATTATTGACAGAGTTTAACTTTATTGACCCTGCTCTCCTAATTCCCAACAAATTTTCTAAATGTGCTCTTTAAAATCCCTACAGAGCGCTGCAGACTTTGGGTAATTCCAGAGCTGCGTCTGAGATTATTGCTTTATTACCTTCCTTCTTTCCATCCCCTTCCCCTCTGACATTTCTTTTTTTAATATATTCTAAGCAGAATATGTGTGTTTGTCCCTCCTACAGCTTTCCGCTTAGCATTTATCCAGTACATCTGTTCTGTTGATTCAGGCACTTTCCACTCCTGCTCTAACCCATTTCAGCAATGTACTTGACCATGCTAAAAAAAAAAAAAAAGTTTTTTTCATCAATTTCATAGCTTTGCCAATGGGTTCAATGAAAACAAATGACATGTTTTTTCCTGTATTGACAACTGAGAATGTTCTGAAAGTCTGTAAACTTCCTGCTTGTCCAACTTCCCTGAGCAGACTTGTGTCTCTCCTCTTCCCAGCACCTGCCATGATACAGTTTCTTGCTGGAGGGCTGGTTTGACTCATTTTCCCCCACTGTCAAGCTTGCACAATTGAGGGATAGAAATCCTACTTGAATCAGTAAAGAAAAGCTGAATATTTAATTCCTGCATGGGATTCTGGCATTGATAACTTATAGCTACGCTTTGTATAAATTAAGAATAGTTTGTGCTTAAGTGCTTTTTTATTGGACACTGCTGAGATTGTTAATAGTAGGTACGTTCTTTGGATTTTAGAGAATGTTACTTGCTCTGAAGTGATTGAAAATCAAGCGATATGTCTATCTTTAGGTAGGAAATAATTCTGAAAATGAGAAGGACAATGAGAAATTCTTCCTTATTTAATGTTTCCACCTTCCTTGGAAATAACCATATTGCATTAATACTCAATATGCCTGGCAATTCACCAAAGCATTTTCTTAATCTCACCTTTTTGCTGTGATGGCAAATTAGATGCTTCTTTTAAAGATTAACCTTAATTCATACCAAGTTTTAGAGTTGTCTCATGTGTAATCAAATAGAAAAACTTTGTCTGTAAAACATTGCCTACAATTTTATTTTTTTCTTACATTTTCACAGAATGTTAACCTGAAAATTAGGAGGAAATATTTACGTAGACAAAAAAAATTATGTAAAGTGTCTTCATTCCCCCTTTCCAATTCTTCAGAGAAAAAAAAAAAAACCAACAGAAGAAATCTTAGATTAATTACACAAATTCTCTGTAATTCTGTCCAAGCAGGGTGTGTAGTTGGAGGCACAGAAGTGTCCAGAGGAACTCCTCTGGCGGATAATCTTGTTTCAGGTTGAGTGTGGCAATGCAGGAAGTGTGACTGTTGCCTGTGTAATCTTCACATGCATTGTCATGAGTCAGAAGATATTTAGAGAAGAAAGCAGGGGCAAGTAGGGAAGAAAACTGAGGAAAATCAGCTTAACTCTGCCCAGTCAGCGTCAGCTCTATTTAGTTCCTGTTGCAACTTTCTCTGTGGGACTAAGGAATTGCCTTAGACTAAGTTTGGGTGGTTGGTTGGTTGGTAACGGTTATTGTGCAAAACGTAACTGTCGCTTCCTGGCCCACTGAGAGCATGGCCTGATAACCTTACTCATGCTCCTCATGAGTTGGTTTGTCCAAGTGTGCAGTTTGTGTGTGTGTGATGCTTTAAGTCACAACTGGTACTAATCACGTCACTTACAGTACTAAAGAGTACTGTAAGAGATGTTTAAATGGTTCAGGGATGAGCATGGAACACAGTAGGTGCAGAAAGACAGGTTTGGGAGGAAATTAATTTCTTGTTAAGGCACTGGTTGGTGCTCAGGAGAATTTTATTTTAATTCCAGTTCTAACAGGGACTTGTTGTATGACCTTTTGGAAACTGTCTCAGTTCTGAGTCTGTAAATAGGAATAATGTTTTTTCCCGTTCCCTATCTTTTCAGCTTAGACAGTACAGTTGCTAGAGCAAGGACTCATACTACATCTTTGTACTGATGTAGCACAAGGGACTGTGTCCTCTCTGGGTGCACGTGTATGATATGACACAAAGGTGTGGTTAGAGATAGGGAGACGAAAAATATAAAATTGCAGAGTGGATATACATGTCACTGGTTGAGAACTCACGGAATTTGATATGAGATGCTTGGGATAAACCTAATGAAAACATTGCCTATTATAGACTTACATTTTTTGTAATATCTGTGAACCTCCATACTGTAAGAGGCTTCTATAAAAAAACTGTTTAATCTCTGTTAAAGTCTAATAGGTCTCTTTACATAAACTGGTATTTAGCATGCATTTGGGATGAGTGCATTACCCATGAGTACTGAACTCACGAGTGAGTTATGCGGGTAAGCCCAAACGAGTGCCAATAAAACTTTTATAACACATAGCATCATTATGGTATTTGTTTATGCCACATATTTTACAGGGGCAAAAAAACCCCTATTTTGGTCATATATTAGAGAGTTTATATTTTTTTTTTTTTTACTGGTGCTGTTTTTCACATCTAAAGCCAAGCCAAGTGAATACCAGCAATCCTAGAAGGAAGGGAAAATTAGAACAAACACATGTTTGAAATATCTCTGAAAATAAAACAAGGGCCAGATTCTAATCTCCTTACTCATACCAAACACCACCTTACTCCCTGAATAGCCCCTTAGATTTCTTTGGGACCATTTGTCAAGTGAAGTGCTATTTGACATGTGCAGCAATACCCAGAATTGGCTCAATCTAAACTAGCTTTTTCCATTTAAGCCCTCCAAAGCTTGCTGTCTTCAGTGGTTAGAAACACGTATTTATGGTTTTTTTATCGCATCAAAAAGAAGAATTCTCACACTGCTCGGAGGGCTTGTTTCAGCCCCTTTTTAACAGACGTGGGTGATGCGAAGCAGAATCCCAGCACTTTTAGAAAGGCAAGACAGAGAAAAGCCCTCCTAAACAGGTGGCTGGCAGGGTAAGCATACTGCTTCCCACCCAGTTTGATAGGTCATGTTTGGGCAGCAGAGATCGAGGAATTTGGGCCTTCCACTTTCACCAGCTGGAATCAGCAGCTTTACAAACCCCGCCTCCTACTGATACACCAGATGTAAACCTGTTGTGCTGATGTAATACTCTTCTCCCCGTCACTTTGGCATGTTAGCTGCCACGTCCCATATTCAGTTCCCCTCCTCTTGGGAGCAGTTATTTTACCTTAGAGACTTGAATCCTATACCTCTCTTAGTGTAAACACAGTGCATATTAAGAGAGAGTTTTTATCTCTCTTTTGTTTTTCTGCTGCTGTGTTAGCTTTATTGTCAAGATCATAGATCCTGAACTAATAGGTGTAAGTCAACAGCAGAACTCGACTTTATCAAGAGCGGGATCAGGCCATTAATGTCCTGGGTTTGTTCTTTTGTCTCACATAACTTCACCAATAAAATGGCCTGTCTGTGGCTAATCAAGGATTGCTGCTTAAATCTCCACACGTAACCTAGCTATCTCCACATTAACCTCCTCCTTTCATTTCCTTGGCGATGTTAAATAGGAAACGGTTATTGAACCACAGTTATGTTCATAGAAACCATTTGATTAATTGACTATGTTTTGAACTCTTGTGACCTGAGGCTGAAACATAGCTCAGCCAAAAGTGACAGAAGCCCAGTGATGGGATGGGGCCACAAAAGAGCACTAGAAAACTGTCCATGGGCAGCCCACATTCACGTTCATGTTTATCCTTGTGGAACTTGCTAAAAGTAAAGACAGATGTCCAGCTTATCTCATGGAGTCAATAGCAATAATATGTATGGATGCCGCTTGCTGCGAGTTGAGCCTGCTCCTTCTGTCACTATGTCTTTATGCGTCCACAGGGAGAAAACCTGGAAGGCGGGGGGG
>NW_010102848.1:165771-226591 GCF_000699245.1 Pterocles gutturalis
TTGCCAGAAATCCCTGTAGGCTATCTGAGAAGTAGCGGATGTGTAAAGCATTTCTTTCTGCATAAACATTTAGAAATCAAGCTCTCATAAGTCAGGGATCCACCAAATGTGGTGTGAAGAGCCAGATGAAGCCTGCCTTCTGGCATGCCAGCATTTGCTGATTGATTTGGAATGCAGAAGGGCCCTTTTTATTTTTATTTAAAATTTGAACCACATCTTAATACAAATCAGGTGAAAAATAAATTGAAAAATAGCAAGCCTGAGATTACAGATGTGCCAGCTTCATATTGTTCAGTTTAGCTGAGGTCATAGTCAAACCCATCAAGTTCACATCGTTTAGTGTATGGCCACTGAGGTAATATTCAAACAAAAGAAAAGCAGTCAGAATCCTGACACACTCTTACTTTGCCAGCTGGCCTCGTTCAGCTGTACAAAGCACATTGGCTTCAGCTATGTAAGGAACACTTAAATCAGTAAGGAATACAGGTTTTTAAAAGGATATTCTGTTCCAAACAGCCCATTCGTGCTCCAGCTCTCTGACTTTAGATCAGTCGTAAAGAGGAAATACTTCTCCTAATATGCAGTTTCATATTCTGAAATTTAAAATAAAAAATCAAGAGCTATGCTAATGATGATACAGTTAATCTAGACAGAGGAATTTTTCAACAGGGGACATTTGTATTCTGCTCAGTGGTTTAGAAAAAGCTTGAATTTCCTAGAAAGCCTACAAGTAGAATTACTGGCATCCGTTCCTCCTCCATACTGGTGATGTTACCATGCTGGTTCCCTGCACACAGGTATAGATTTATGTAGATTAATTTGGTATAGTACAGTGAATTGCCACTATGATATATATTTTAGAATTACTTCCTAGCACAGCCTAATGGCTGGAATCAAATAAAACATAAAAGTAGATTTATATAGATTGCTGTATAAATCAGATAAAGCTTTATGTTACCTGGCATTGGTAATGGAAGCTTTTCCTGCAAATAATATAGGAGTTGTTCGTGTAATATTTTCATTATTTCAGTGAGAGTAAAGCAACAAAAAAGAAGAAAAGAAATAAACACGTCTGTCGGGCTTAGCCACCATTAAACATCATTAACTACAATTTTGCCTGACAAGTTCTCTCATCTGGTGATGGGTGAAATGGTAGAAAAGTAGACTGAACAATTGCATAAACCCAAATGAAATATGCCCTTGTATTTTAAGTGTGCACAGTTCAGTCAGTTGAAATAGAGCAATTTATTATACTTTAGCAGCTTGAGCTTAATCTGCTTTTAAATAGATCTTTTTTTTCTTTTAACTTCGTGCTGAGATTTAACCGATTTGAGAAGACACATGATGTAGTGCTACACAGTCTCTTGCTTGCTCTCTCACCAGTTTACTTTGAAATAACTAAGAGAGTACTGATGAGAATAACTAGCAGGACAGGCAGATGAGCCTTTAAACAAGAGTGAATATATTTATTTTGTTTGAAATGTGTGGATAGAGGCTTAATAAAAGAGATGAGAATACTGACTGGAGAGAAAGGAGATGGGTGTAGCAGGCAGAGCGGCCAGCAGCACCCTCCTGGGAGTTTGGGGGCTCACCCAGGCAATGGTGCGTGCCACAGGGCATCCCCTTTTCATAAGCTTCTCAAGGTTAATAACTCTCAGCATTTTGGGGCCAGCCTATCAAATTTCTGACTGCTCAGTTTTTAATATTAAACTGCTACCATGAATCAGTCTGAAACAGTTTGCCATATTCCTCACAGAATATAGGCAAAGCTCTCACCCGCCTGCATTCAAAGTGTGCTGTGCTGTTCCTGGAGTCAGGGAATGAATATATGACCTTTACCTAGTGGAATATTTTGACTGTAGAGATTTTGTTTGATGTTTTGCTGTAGTTTTCCACTTATCCATTAGATCCCCCAGCCTTTCTGTTTTTTCACAGGTAATTCTGTAATTACTCCACCTGTGATAAATACTTTCTTGAAATCTTGCTTGAAGAAATTTAGCTCAGTCCCTTTGCATGTGGAAGGGGAAATAAACATCTAACTTAGTGTTTGCACCGTTGATTGATACAAGCAGCCATGCCAGATGCATGGGGAGTTACTGGTGCGTTTATGTTAGATCCCACAGAAATGGAAGAGGGAAGTTTTTTCGGGAAATTGTATGTGTGTGTAACAAGTTCAGCAACCAAGTAACACCAAATTCTTCTTATAAGTGGGAAGGGGACTCCGGCTGGCCCAGGCTGCACTAACAATAGGATAATGGACCCTTTCACCTTCAGGTTACCAGTTCAAATTCAAGGCAGATTTGTACTGAACAAAAGTCATTACACTCTCAGAGCTATTCAGCGGCCTGTATGAAATGAATTGAAGGTCTCAAAGTCTAATGGACATGTGTCCAAATCCAGAAGCTGTAATCCTAACTGGCTCTCTTGATAGTGGTGGCATAGAGGCCAAGGACGGAATGGGCATACCAGCTGAATTTACTTTCCTTGTCCAGAGCTGGATTAAAGACCAGTAGAGTAGATCATAGGATGTTTGTGTTACTGCTGCACGAAATGAATGTTTTCTGGATTGAGAAGGGAGTGCAAGCTTCAAAAGCATTCAGGGAGCCTTAAGTCTTGTAAAAAAGCCCTAAGCTAACTTTTTTATTAATTTAGAGAAAAAAATGGTAGCAATGTTTGTTGAGCTGGCTGAAGCTTTGAGGTGTCTTAACTAAAAAAGTAGGGAAAAAAATGTTTTAATTAAAAGTCAGAAAATACCAGGAAAATCAGCAGAGACCGTATGTACTGTTCCTTCTTATGAATTACTGTTTAAACAGAACCAGATTCTCTAGTCTTTAAAATGTATTTTCCTAGAAGAAATTTGCTATTTCCTAATAAAAAGGAAAAAGAATAGCCCTAAAAAAAAGAATACGCCTCCAACTGACTGCCTGAAGCAGCTCTATGACCATGAGTATGTATTGTGATCAGAGACCGTGTATCGCTAAAACTCCTTGATGGAATGAGTTTTAATTTGGTTTACAGAAAGCTTTAGGGGATATGGCTCTCTACAAATTAGACCACAGGAGCTATAAAATGAAGGATGTCCTCCCTAATTAGAAACAGTGGAGCAGCCTGGTGTTCTTCCTCATTATAGCTTCGTGGGTACTCTCTCACAAATGAACTCTGGGCGATAGATGCTTCTCTAGTAACTGTTATCTCTTTTAACTGGAGTTTATCTGTTGTCCAGTTTTCTGTCTCCAGTTCTGAACACGCCTTTCTACATAGATGTGGTAAACTCTTAACTGAAGTTTTGAATGGCTGCTGCAAACCACTGCTACCAGAGTAGCTTATTTATTTTAAATACTAGAAAATGGTTCCCAAACTCAGGCGAACATGGCAGTCAGTTTGGGGGGTTCCTTTTGCAGCATGTGGCTGTACAAACTCTTCTCATTCCTCTTCTGTTGAAGTTAATGAGAGCTCTAAGGAGAGGAATATAGATGGACTGAAATAAATTATGCTTTATGGTAATCTAATTCAATTTTCTAGACACATTTTTAAGAAGAAAGCATTCATCAAACTGGGATCCAGGATTTTGGACGAGGAAGTAATGCATTTATTTAACTAGGGCTAGAAAAAAAATGGTGCCTGCAAATCTGATAGTGGGATGTCTACAGCTTGTCATTTGTGCCAAATGATAAACCAAAATGTAAGCATAACTGCAAAAGAGCATTAGGCATAAATGCATAACACTAAAATATCGGCTACAAATGTATTTCCAAATCACATGTGACTGGAAAGCTGAGTGTGGAGCTCAGCTGGGAAGTATTCTGGGGCTGTGCGTAGGCAGCTGTAATTTGACTTTTTTAATTGCCAATAAGGGACGACATCCAGGCTCTTAATTCATCAACATCTTTTCACTAGACTTATATGGAGTAGGACCAATGACTGGTCCAATGAAAGCTTTAATTTACTTGTGACATATTGTTTCCACCAGGATTTGTTGTAGATCAATCTGAGAACAATTACTAGGTGAATAAAAGAGAGAAAAAATAGTCAAACATTGCTCTTGAATATAAGTAAAAAAATTGAAGTTTAAAATCAATCAAAATATTTATTTTGCTGCCCAGCACGAGGTATTACTGACAGGAAAGGGCTGTATTTTTAAGTGTGATTGCTGTTTAGATTTTTACCAGAATATATAACTGAACATGCCTCATGACTGTCTTATTTTCATGTAGTATTTCATCCTCTGGATTTGTGGGAGAACTTTATGCCAAGAGAACTCACCGGAGACTGAGTGACAGATCAGGCTGTTGTCCCACATTCCCTTTCTACTAAATCACAGTTTTCTTTAGATGGAAGGTGGCTATTGTGAAGCAGTCAAACTGAGGAAAGTTAAATGGGCTGAAGTGAAGGCTGTGTTAACAATAGCAGCTATCTCTGTCAAATGAAAGCTCAGCAGACAGTTACAAGGCAATTCGGCACTGATGGGTGGTCGATTAAAAACAGCAAAAGGCAAGATGAATGAAAGGGGAAAATCCCTATTACTTTGTGGTAGGAGCAAGGGGAAAACCAAAAATAAAATAAAAAGCCCACCTCAGCCAACCCCATAGCAATTGGAACAGACTTGTAGTTAGCATGACCTTCATCATCTCAGATATGGCACAATAAAACTGACAAGATTATTTTCTCTTCAAGCAGTGCTGAGGTATTTTCATTGACAAAAAATCTGGAAAAGTAAAATAAATGCAGAGTTCAAGGCAATTGAAGAATTCTTGAATCTGATAACAGCTGGAATATAGTGCCACCAGGAAAAATAGCCAGGTTTTGTCCTAAAAAAATTATGACTTGATCATTTTTTTACAGTGTCATATCTGAGATTTTGAAGGTTACACTATAGACAACCAGAAGAGGATTAGAGAGAAATTATCTTTGAGCTCAAGGGAGCACCAATTTAAATTGGATTTGAGATATAACTTCTGCATTACCTTAGGAGATGAAAGGTAGTGTTGTGCCCTAATAGGTACCCAACTACCTAACCGTATGTATCAACTAGATTAGTGTGTAGATGAGCAGCTCACACACCAAGTGCAAGGTGTGTCATGCAATTTCCTCTTCGTGGGTCTCATCCTCTTTGCATTGAACTAACATCAAAACTCAGCAAAAGTGGGGAGGGCTTTGCAGCTTGTGGGTCAGACATAAGCTAAGTGTACACACTTGTTCCTTCGAAGATAGTTGTCACTAAGACTTAGACTTGCTACAACAGATGTAGAAAGTAAGACGAGAAAATACTAAAGTACAGGGAAAAAGGTACTTTATGTCCTTGTAACTATCCTTATAGAACATCAAGTTTTGAAACCCTAGTGAAATTTAATGGGAGGTAAGCACCTAAACCCACTTAGATCCTATCAAATTCCCATTCCTTTTCTCACAATTTAAATGCTAGGAGGCATTCAGTGAAATTCAGAAAGCCAAGAAAAACAAATAGATTCTTACACAGCATACCATTAGGACTCAGGTTGCTGCCAACCATGGAGCCAGGGTTCAAAGAGATTCTGAAACAAGATTGGAATAAAGAATTTGGGAGACATATGTGCTCCATGAGCGTAAGGAACCAATGTCTCCTTCCAGTTACATTAGGAGAAATAATTCAGTACTAACAAATTGTTCCATTGAACAGTCTCCTGTGACAAGATGCAGAACTAGATGTACCACAGGCCCAATCCAGTCTGACAATTTTGACATATTATTATACTATTATTTGTCTTTGTTAAGTCATGATGTCATTAGACTTTATCAATGAAATAAAGTTTAGTCTGCATCACCCCTAGGTTTTGCCCTTTGAAGAAGCAATTTAGAGTTAATTTATCAATTTTATGTACTAATATTATTGTTTATTTGTCTTATAACAACATGGAGGTACTCTAGTCACGGACAAAGAAAGCAGGTGCCAGACCTGGTATAGATGTACAAAGAGAGGCAAAAAATAGGTGTTCTGGAATTTTATTTTCTGGAGTGTTTTTTAGCAGTGAG
Organism: Pterocles gutturalis; assembly: GCF_000699245.1. NCBI lineage: Eukaryota > Metazoa > Chordata > Aves > Pterocliformes > Pteroclidae > Pterocles > Pterocles gutturalis. The sequence continues at coordinate 171,781 of NW_010102848.1, forward strand.
GACCATGTTACATTTTTTTCATTGTTATCATGCCTTTCATCTCAGAAGTGAATGAATTTGGGAGTATGAAAATAATATTAACCCTCAAACAATCAACCACAATGTTCCTCAAAGTCTTTGCGGTAAATGAAGGCCAGAGTGGTCTCAAGATGACTCTGGGAGACAGACATTAAAGCAGCAAGCTGCTGAAGGAGGTCACCTTTCTCTTGATCTTGGAAATGTCAATGTGTCATGTTCTCACTAGGTTCAGAACCATGATAGTAGCTTGCAGGGTTTGCTCTCAGTAATTAGGCATAGACAGTGTCTGTGGGTATCTCTGCTGTAACCTCTTAAACCAATAACTGAATATTCCTTTCTTGGTTCCTCCCAGCTTCATTCTTCTAACACTGAAGAAGGCTCTGCAAGCACAAATTAGCAGATAGCTCAAAAGTAACCTGGGTTTCCTAGGGAATATAAAGAACGGAGAATATTTGTTCAAGGGGTGTACGTGAATGTGGGTTAATGCCAGCTTTTACAGAGTTGCACCATTTGCAGTGATACTGAAAAAAATAACCTCTGCAGATTTCAGGCCAAAGTGTGGTTTAACCATGTGGCATAATTTATAGGGTAAACAAATTTTCAGTAAGAGCTTACTAGATCAGAAAACTTGTTTAACATGCACAGAAGGCACTGTTAAATTATTTCAGTGCCATAATTCAAAATGCTGAGGAAAATTCTCCTGTATTACAGCCAGTGCAAGATTGGATCTGTAGCCAAGTACATCAACATCAATGTTCAGCTGTCTGGGGAAATACAAGTCTTACACTGTTACTTAGGGGAAAATGTGCACAGACATGGTGGAGCCCCTTATGAAACAATCCTCATTTTGTTAAACAATAGGATCAAATTTTCAATCAGGTTATCAAGCATATTGCATTCTTCCAGCTTGCCAAGCAAAGAGAAGTATCAGCATGAAGAGGGATATATTTTTACAGAATTAATGATGTATGAAATCTGGAAGTGGAAACATACATTTTCATTTTATCCTCTAATTTTTCTTTTTACATTATAAGTGAAAGGAAATGCTTGGAAGTACTTGCAGTTATTCATATCTGTTTATCTTAGAGTGATTATCAGAGCAAACAGTGTCAGGCATTGTTTTTGGATCTGAGCCTGAAAAATAGTGCTTGCAGGAACAAGGATTACTTGCATGAGTCAGTGTTTTCAGGGCTGTGCTTGGTACTTGATTTCTGTCATGCATATTCAGTGCCTTATAAATCATCCAGATTCAGAAATCATTTAAGTATTTTATTCATTTATCCCCTCTATTTATATTAGTTTTAGTCTTGCTTAGTTTTATCCCCTCTATTTATATTAGTTTTAGTACTGCTTGGATTAATCTGGTTTTACATTTTTAGATTGATCCACAGAATGTTCATTTAAGGATCGAGTCTTATTGAAGATTCATTTCTCTCTGTAAAATTTGTATTAGCTCTGTGGGAAAGGTGTGGGTTCTCAATGTAGGATTTTGCGGCTACAGGAGAAGTGGCTTTAAAAACTAATCAGAAATTTAGTGCAGTGAAAATGAAGCTTGCCTTCCTCAAGATCACCTTATCTTTGCTTTCTACGGAGATTTTTGCTGATTGCTCAGCCCTGAACTGCCTTGTGTATCAGGCATGGACCAACAGTATATTTCATAAAGGTGTAATGCCTTTGCAGCATTGAAAACCCTGGTCAGTCCTCTCATGCACAGATAAGCCCCTGGTACTTGCTCATCTTCTCTATGGCCAACCCTTGCTCTTTATTCACTGTGCACCGTCAGCGGGCAGTACACAGGGCTTGCATCCCCTCTTAGAATCCTGCATTGGTAATGCACGCCCCTGAAAATCTCTCTTTAAATCAGGCTCTAAGATTAAAGCACCCTTAAAAAAATCTGACGTGACAAATTTAACTTCTCTCCATATGAACAAACTGTGTCTGAAGCTAATGCTCCTGTTCTGCATGGCCTAACACATCACTGAAACCATTGCATGGCTGCATTGGGTCGGCTTTTCAGTGTCTACCACTGGAAGACTTTCCCGTACCAGTCTTTTTTAAACATCTTGAGTCTTCCTTTTTAACAAGTAAATAAATACTTTACTGGTTTATGAAGTTATTGTTCATTTGCACTGAAATGAAGCAGCCAGACCCCTTTATTGGGTTACAGGACACTCATCCCCGACAATTCATTCTTGAGGACAAATTGACCCCAAGGCTTCAAAAACCTCTCAACCTGAAATCTCTGTCAGAGAATCTTTGTTGCCATTCCTCCATTCATCTGATTATTTAGGGTCCCCTTGCACTGAACTATCTAAAATACAAGGACATTGGTCACACTATAGCTTTTTCAGAGGCTAGTGCTGTGAAGGAAACTGGCAGGCTTTGCCTTCAGCTTGCTTCTTGCCAAATACTCTTTATCCTTCCTGTGAAAGGATGAGCAGATCCCAGCAGTGCCTGAGCTTTTGAGCATCTCTTGAGTTCATTTTAGGAGTTTGCAAGTTTCCTCACATTAGCAAATGCTATAGTTTGAGTAAACTTCTTCTAATGATCAGTTAAAAAATTGTGATTCTACTAAAGGAAAATATGCTTTGTCTCAGGAGGAAGAGACCATATATCTGCTTCTTTCCCATCCCTTCCATTCTTCCTCCAAGGTAAGGCTGGCACAAGTGCATATTCTATAAAAGCACAGTGAGATACTTGGTTTTAGTTTACATTTGGCATTTTCTTCCACCTCTGTTTCCTCTTTTCCACTTTTCTATTGCTTGTTTTTACAGGATTTTCTTCCTCTGTCTTCCTCTGTTCTTTTTGTCCTTGTCTCTTTAACCAAGACATGACCCTAATGGCATCCATGTTTGAGCTGGGAAACTGATGGGACTAATGCTAGACAGAAATTGTTTTTACTAGACGAAATAGCTTTTACCTTTTATATGTGCTTAAGCTCTGAAAACCAAGTGAAAATCTCTCATGTCATATTAGAGTGCTGTGAACCCACAGGAGGTAATCTGTCTTGCACTGAGCAGTACCCTTTTGCAGACCTGTGTTTGGTTTCAGGGCATAAACATTTATGCCTACGAACACTGTTCCAAGACCTTGTTAAGGAATGGAGGCTATGGAGGGAACTAGTTCTCATGTTAATTGTAATCAAGAGGTTGTTGAGCCTTGCTATGGCTAAAAGGGTTTAAAGTAGGGAAATGATTTGTGAACTGAGAATAAATTGTCCTCTGTTGAACTTTTTATTTGCTTGACACCCTATTCTCAGCATCTCAGTCCATACTGCCTCTGTGAGGCTCCTCAAGGACTCGGTGTCATTCTTATTGGTAATAGTGAAGTGCAGTCTCTCTTCATGACACTGAACTTTGCAGACAGCAGGGTGGAATTGGAGGCAAATGGTTCAAATGGCAGAAGGAGCTGCAAAAATGCATCAGTATAAAGGTTTTAATGAACAAAAAAAGCAGCTTCCACTCCAGACCAGGTTACTGAAGCTTAACATTCACCAGACACAACTCATTTCCAGTCTGCAGAAACAAAAGAACTCTGCTCTCGGATAGGAGATTAGTCTGTGTAACGGGAAAACAGTGCATAAAGAAAGATTTGTGAATGTCATGTTGGTACTGACGGTTCATCAAACAGCTCCTTGAAGGACTCGCTTAGCTACCAGATTTAAAAAAGGAATAAAATAAAAGATAATATAATCAATGAATAAAATTAATGTCCTTCCATATGCATTGTAGAACATTGGATAGATGAGCCAGTCCTATGTTATTTGTTCCCTGTTGAACAACTCTTTTTAATATATTTTCTGGTATGATTTTTTAAAGTCACCTTTGCAAGTTGCTATAGAATTATCAATCATTGTTTAACTGTGTGCTAAGTTCCCAAAGCCTTTGTGTGTAAATATGCCAACTGAAGGCTTGTTTACCAGAGAAAATACTGTTATTCTGGCTAGGAGACCGTTTTAATCAAATATGGTTGCAGTAAGCAGGTGTTTTTCATGTGGAATGTATTGGAAATGAGTATGTATCACGGAAATGGCTCTTGGACTATATATTGCTCTTGATAAATAGCAGAACCCAAAATTATATCAGCTGTTGCAGTTGATCAAAGGGAAAATAGTAAAAGCTTTGTGCACACTGGCAGAATTTGGCACACTAAAAAAAGGTGGGGTCCTCATTTTTATTCTTCAAAAACTTGAAGAACAGAAGTTTTACACTGGCATTTTTAGAAACTGTTATTAGTCCCTCCCTGTATTTTTCCTGGACCCATACTTTTCTTTGTTCTTGTCTGTCTTTTCTATCTCTGTCTTTTCTTTTTGTCCCTTTTTGCTTCATTGATACATCTTTCTCAGGCCTTGCCAAGCAGAGAGGTATGTTGTACGGAGAAGTCATTGCACAGTGAGGGAGACACAGTGTAACAGAGATCGCACTTTTCTAGACAAGAGGCATAAACAGAGGTATTAGTGTTATTAAGACAAAAGTATCGACTCAACAGCTTGAAACAAAAAGATGCTGCTTTTTTTTTTTTTTTTTGCTTTTTAAACTGCTGATAAAATATTTTGACCAGTTCTTCTCCTGTCCTATTGGAAGTGTTCTTTGGGAGCAGAACTGGACCTCAATATGGATGTGAAGTTACTGGATAGGCTACAGTATTATTCATGCAAAACATGTACGCTTATAGGATACAGATAAAGTTTGGCAGTAGATTTCTCCCTCCTCCCAAAGTTCTTGTCTCAGCTTTAATGAAAAACAAAATGCCTGTCAACAGAGTGGTAGTTATAATGCACTTAGTAGCAACTTAATATTTTAGTTGCCTTGAAGATCTTTTTATACGTGGAGATTAATGGAAGGCTAGATAAAGAAATTCTTCTACTGAAAGAATTAATTTTGCTTAATCCTTTTGAATTTAAGAGATGATACAGAGAGATGAGTAATGAAGTGCACTCTCTGATTGTGAGGTACCTAATAGATAACCACAGGGGTTACTTCTCTCTCACCAGCTGTAATTACACTAATTACTGACATGGTGCCAAGAACACTACGGCAGGCTGAGTGTGACAACACAAAATGGAGTGTTTCTTAGCAAGCCGTCTTTCTCCATCAGCTGGGCCAGAAGGAGGGTGACGGTGTTATGAGGCTAATGTGTGCCTTCTCCTGCGGGAGGGAAGAGGCCAGGTACCTCTGTTGCTCACAGGCTTTCTTCTTTGCTGTGAAGTCATGAAACTTGACTTTAGTTCTTTCTAAAGGGAAGCAATTTCAGGCCAGAGGCTGAGGACTTGTTTTATCCTAATGAAAATCAGTCCTGTTCAGGTCACTGAAACTACTCAAATGCATAGAAGTTACTCCTGTAAGATTTTGCCATGCTGAGCTCATCGTTGACAAGAATGTAATGGAAGAAAATGGTGGATGAGGAGAAGGAAAAAAGAATGAACTATATTTAAGTATGTATAAAGTTCCTGGACAAGTGGCCCTGATTATTAGGGTAAATGGTGCTTGTAAATTCCATTTAATCTTCAGAGATTTTGTTTTACTGTAACTCTGAAATATCTCAGAGGAAATATTTTAAAGATGACTTGCACATTTCAGCAAAAGAGTTAATATCAGGTTTCAAGATTTATCAATGGGACGTTTTAAAACAAAAGATCTTTTTTCCTTTGGAATTACTCTACCATTTATTTTCATTTCCCCAGTTTTTTTGTCCACTGTATTATAAACTTCTCTGGGGAAATCTATTGTTAGACGTTTTCACGCACGTAGGTCCCCTTCTTCCCCTTTGATAAGTGATAAAATTGTGCTCCAGTGTGTGCAACACATTCTAGAAATACATCTGAATTCCATTATGGAGTTTGTCACTTGCATGATACCTTCTGAGTTACCACTCTTAGAGAGTTTTATATACTACAGAGGAATGCACTAGGAAAATGAAAAACAAGTTTGGTATAAAGTCCATAGGGTATACTGGCATAGGTTGTGTTGAACTGATGGTCTTATTTCCATGGAAGTTCAGAGGTAGAAAAGGTTGCATCTCAGTGCTAGTCACTATTCCCATGCAGTGTTCCCTCCACGTAGGTGTTGCTCTGAATGAGCGTATCACAAGGGCTTTGTAGCTCAGGATGGCAAAGGACTACTTTTTTCACCTCAAAGACATTTTTTTTGATTCCTGCCTGTTCTAGATTTAAGTCTTATTAAGTATCACAAGTGAAATTTGCTATAACAGTCTAAGCTCTCTCTTTAATATCAAATAGCATAACTAGTTGTAGCACATGCTACTCCAATCTAAATCACACAAACCTCCATTTAATATTGTCCTTTTGTATCAGTGGAAGGTTGAAGCAGGAGGGAAGTCTTTCCTTGGAGAGCACCCACATTGTATGCTTCCTGTACCTGCTTCTTATCAGCGCTTTGTGCTTTTTTGTAGCCCTAGGTGCAGTTTCATCCTTACCTTTTCTTTTCAGCCAAATTTAGGCAATACATCCTGGCCCGCTACTGGGACATATGCATGGTTTGCCCATTGAGGTTGCAAGGACAATCTTACAGATTTACAATAACAAATGGGCTAAATATTTTGAAAAACAGGAGTCTTATAAATATATTCCCATTTTACCTGTCCTTCCTGCAGAAGCTACACCTGTATTTGTTGTAATATAACCCAGATGGGATATGCATTTTGTACAAGTGAGATTTGACATGAGCAAGTTAATTTTCTGGGCAGCTCAGGATAGGGGGTTGCCCCGTATTCCCTTTGCTGTCAGCTTGCCACCCCCTTGTCTCTTTTCTCCATCCTTTTCATTCCCACAAGGTTTTTTTTTTTTTTTTTAATCGGAGTGGAGCTCCAGTGCTCCCAGAGCACTGATGCCAGAGCAAATTGGAAGTGCAGAACCTGAATACTATTTAGGCTGCCTTTTAAATGCTTTCTCCTGATGAAGGTATCTCACCAAACCTTTGACATCTTCTTATAAACACAGTGTACTCCCATCATAGCCCTACACATCCAGAGCAGGAAGAAACGAGTAGCATTCTCAGAAGTTTGCTGGCAATACGGACCTTATTCACTTGTAAAAAGCATTTAAATACCTTATACCTGAAACCAAGAAAAGGATGTTGAGCTGTGAAAATACTCCTTTAAGAAGTTCAGTGTCTTCTATAAAAATGTCTGAATGGACTTGTATCATGGTGGTGCTTTTTCAGGGAGGTGATTATCTCACATCTACTAATCAAATCCTCACTTGCTCATTCACAGGATCCCACACCCGCAGGTCTGGTGTGCACAAAACACCTGCTGAGCTCAACAGCAGGGATGGGTTACAAGTCCTGTTTCAGTGTGCATGCAGCTGAGCTTGGTGACATCCCAGTAAGTTTCAGCCCAGACCCTGAGCTGAGTTGAGGTTCTGCAGCCTTTGCTCCTCCCAGCACTGATGTGTGGGAAAACCTATTTCAGTGACCCCAAAAGTCTTATCAAGTGATAGATCATCTTGCTCTGCAGCTTTGGCCTCTCACTACTCATGACTTCTCTGAAGCAGTTAAAAAAAAATATGCCTAGACTTCTATTTTAACTGAGTAGCTCATGCTGTAACAACTGTTGGGAGCAGCTAGAGGGACTCCATGACTAATTTGTGCTGAACATGAAAAGGAAAAAAGGTAAAAAATGGAGGCTGTCCCACTGAGAAACAGAAGCCATGATGGGACTTACATAATCTTTTGACATTGTCTGCGAAGAGAACAAATACAGAGGGTTTTCTGATTGTTTTTAAACTGGTTTATTATAATGGCATTTTTTAATGATATTTTTGGAAAATGTCTGAAGTGTCAAAGAGAGAAGATAAAAATTTAACTAGCTATGCCAAAATCGTAATAAACTGTTATAAAAATAGCTCATTTTGATTTTGGTCCATCTCATCATCTTCTGAGGACCGGTACAAGTTGAAGGCTTCTAAAAATAATATTTTGTTGTTACTATTTCTAGTGAGACTTTTACAGAACTCATCCTTATAAAGCCCTCATTCAGCCATTTGTCTAGTTAAATTTGTAATGTAGGAACAATCTGCTTTGGGAACAGATTCATCCCTGGAGGAAGTGGGTATTGTAGTCAGTCGATGAGATTGCCCCTACTTACACCACAGATAAATGTCTTGCTTTGTCCCAACGTTTCTGTTTTGCAATAATTTCACATTCCAAATTATAAACCTCTTAAAATTGTAGATTTTAATAAATGTGTTGACACAACTTTAACCATTACAATAAATGGCATTGCTCTAATAATGAAATAAAAAATCCTACTTAATCACACTCTTAAGTGGTGTTTTGCATTAGCTATGAATGAAAAGACAAACAAGTACACGTATATTCAATAATAATGTCAGCTGGATCAGAGAAAAATAAGAAATAAAATTAATTCGTAACACCTCTGGAGATAGCTTTCTGATACAGGCAGTGTTCTTTTTGGTTTGCCCTCATTGACAATATTCATTGTAACTTTAACATAAATGCCAAATTGTCCTTCATTAATAGCTGGCCTGATATTCATAACAAATGTACTCTGTAATCTGCAGTCTGGATGTTTCTGAGGTTAACAGTTACATAAGGCAGAATAGATCATATGCGTATTTACAGGGATCTCTCATTCAAGGCCTAATTTCACATTCAAACCATCCAGACAGTGTTTGAGAAAGCTGGAGATACACAGTGAGCCTCATGAAGTTCATCAAGGCCAAGTGCAAGGTCCTGCACGTGGGTCAAGGCAATCCCAAGCACAAATATAGGCTGGGAGAAGAATGGAGTGAGAGCAGCTCCAAGGAGAAGGACTTGGGGGTGTTGGTTGATGAGAAGCTGAACATGACCCAGCAATGTGCGCTTGCAGCCCAGAAAGCCAACTGTGTCCTGGGCTGCAGCAAAAGAAGTGTGACCAGCAGGTCGAGGGAGGTGATTCTCCCCCTCTACTCTGCTCTTGTGAGACCCCTCCCACAGTACTGTGTTCAGATGTGGAGCCCCCAACATAAGAAGAATGTGGACCTGTTAGAGCAAGTCAAGAGGAGGCCACAAAGATGATCAGAGGGCTGGAGCACCTCCCGTATGAGGACAGGCTGAGAGAGTTGGGGTTGTTCAGCCTGGAGAAGAGAAGGCTCCGGGGGGGCTTTATAGCAGCCTTCCAGTACCTGAAAGGGGGCTACAGGAGAGATGGGGAGGGACTCTTTGTCAGGGAGTGTAGTAATAGGACAAGGAGTAATGGTTTTAAGCTGAAAGAGGGTAGATTTAGATTAGATATTAGGAAGAAATACTTCACTATGAGGGTGGTAAGGCACTGGCACAGGTTGCTCAGAGAAGCTGTGGATGCCCCATCCCTGGAGGGGTTCAAGGCCAGGCTGGATGAGGCTTTGAGCAACCTGGGCTAGTGGGAGGTGTCCCTGCCCATAGTAAGGGGTTGGAACTGGATGATCTCTAAGGTCCCTTCCAACCCAAAGCATTCTATGATTCTGTGATCCTTCTGGCTCAGGGTTTTTAAGCTAAAATGGGTTATCTCCTAGATATGACAGTGAAATTGTCACCTTGGATTAAGGTTGCTGGCAATCTTAAAAACCTTTATTGGGCTTTGAGTGTGATCAGATGCTACTTGCTTATAAATGAGCGCTAACAGAAACATTAAACAGTACAAGCTACTAAGACTCATGTCTTCAGAATATTAAGCACATTTTAAAATTGTGGAAGATCATCTAGTCCTCTGCTTTCTGTAAAATATTACTTCTTTCAACCAGTAACCTCTGGGAGCATGTTATCTGAACTCTTCAGCATTCTGCTTTCATTTGCACATACTGTGTATTTTTAATTTATTCCCTCACTTCGCTGGCTACCTTTTATTTATTGTTGATACCATACTCGGTTTCTCTTTAATTATTCCATCTGCCAGGAGAATGTGATGCATTTTAGAAGCTGTGTGGTTTAGTTGTTTAACCTTTGAGTTTTGTAACTGGATGGGATGACATATTCTTCATTTAGCAAAACAGGCTAAGAAGAATTATATACTCCAAGTGATAAGCTTGGAACTGCTAAAGAAATACCAAAATCCAATTTTTTTCCTCTCTCTAGTTGTCTAAATATCCATTAGTCTCTTGAAGGGAACTCATAAATACTGCAAATTTAGTTTATCTGAAACCAGCTCAAGCAGTTGTCCTTCCTACGAATCATGTTTTATAACCATTTTATATTTTTCAATATTCAATAAACATGTCTTGTGCTTACTGTACTTGTTAGAAAGTGTCGGCAGTATAGGCTGTATGAGGACAGTTATTAATCAGCCATTTCAGATGGCTCTTTGGTTAGTTTAGTAAGTGTATTCATTTATCTTTTTTATGTTTTCTTCTTTCTTCTTTCCATTTATCCAATATGGAATTTTCTTTGTCCTTTTGGTTTATTTCCACAAGGATACATCAAAAAGGAACTTAACATGTAACAAATGAAAAAAGCAATAGCTGGAAAGAAAAAAAAACCCACTCTTTGCGCTTCGTTTATGAAAAGATCTTTTGCATTATGTCTTCTTAGATCTGCATTAAAAAATAATAATAGAGCGCATTATCTAGCAGTGCTGCTTTAAAGCAGTAGATAATTTACACATTAAAGTGAGATGTAAGTTTAAAAGTGGGAGTATAGGATTGAATTAGAGTTAACAGTCAGAATTATAGAGTCCTGTATGAAGATGGTCTGGGTTTCCTGGGGGTATTGTCCGTCTGCTGTGTAATGAGACTGGCAGATACCAATCTGGGGCTGTGGATAGATTGAGGTACAGCAATATGTTGAGAATGGCACAGCATGTAATGACACTGGGGAAACAAACGTGTCTGCTAGATAAACAACTTTGAAAGTTCCTGTTCATCACTGAAGTCCAGGCCTCTAAAGATTAGTATTGCCAGAAAAATTATGTAGAGGGTTTGTGTGGCAAGGTTTTGGTAGTGGGGAGGTGCTGCAGGGATGGCTTCTGTGAGAAGATGCCAGAAGCTCCCCCCATGTCCGATAGAGCCAATGCCAGCTGGCTCCAGGACAGACCCACTGCTGGCCAAGGCTGAGCCCATCAGCACTGGTGGTAGTGCCTCTGGGATAACATCTTTAAGAAAGGGAAAAAACTGCTGCTCAACAGCAGCCAGAGAGAGGAGTGGGAATATGAGAGAGAAACAACTCTGCAGACACCAAGGTCAGTGAAGAAGGAGGGGAGGAGGTGCTCGAGGCCCTAGAGCAGAGATTCCCCTGCAGCCCGTGGTGAAGACCATGATGAGACAGCTGTGCCCCTGCAGCCCAGGGAGGTTAATGGTGGAGCAGGTGGATGTGCTCGAAGGTGGCTGTGAAAAAAGGAGAGCCCGTGCTAGAGCAGGTTTGCTGGCAGGACTTGTGACCCCGTGGGGCACCCACAGGGGAGCAGTCTGTTCCTGAAGGACTGCACCCCATGAGAGTGACCCACGCTGGCACAGTTCAGGAAGAACTGCAGCCCATGGGAAGGACTCACATTGGAGAAGTTAATAGAGGACTGTCTGCTGTGGGAGGAACCCCACGCTTGAGCAGGGGAAGAGTGTGAGGAGGAAGGAGTGGCAGAATCAACGAGTGATAAGCTGAGCACAACCCCCATTCCCCGTCCCTGTGCACTGCTAAGAGGGATGAGGTAGAGAAATCAGGAGTGAAATTGAGCCCGGGAAGAAGGGAAATGGGAGGCAGGTGTATTAAGATTTGGTTTTATTTCTCATTACCCTACTCTGATTTCATTGGTAATAAATTAAATCAATTTCCCCAAATCAGGTCTGTTTTGCCCATGACAGTAATTGGTGAGTGATCTCTCCCTGTCCTTATCTCAACCCATGAGCCTTTCGTCGTATTTTCTCTCCCTGTCCAACTGAGGAGGAGGGGTGACAGAGCAGCTTTGGTGGACACCTGGCAACTAGCCAAGGTCGACTCACTACAAATTCTTACTTTTAGAAGATTCTTTATCCATTCCACGGTCTTACTTTTATGGATTCACATATTACAGGGAAGCATCTGCCATTTATCAAGACATTAATGACTAGTAGTTATGGGTCCAGATACTTTGTAACCACTGAGCTGCCCGACAACAGAGGTCACCAAAAGACAGATGACTTAGAAACAGGTTTAAAGACCTCCTTGCACTTTCTCTTTTTAAGAGCACTATCAGAGCTTTGAACCTTCTGTTGTTTCCATGTTGGGATTATTGTCCTGTTTCAAAAATTCCTTATACCAGGAGGCTTCCATGATTTACTGGTAGCCTTCAAACAAAAAAAAACCCCTTCCTAACAGAGCATCCGTTGATTGCTACGGTTTTTTAAAGGCTAACAATAAAAAAATCATAGACTTCAGTCTCCATCAAGGCAGAAAGGAAACTGTAATTGCAATTTGTGAGCCTCCTGCCGTGGGGAAAGGAGCTCAGGTTGGCAGAAAGGAAGCTCAGCAATTTTAGTGGCTGTCACAGTGGATCTGAGTGAGATGTGCTGATTCATTCATACGTCATCCTGTGATAAGAGAATTTGTCAAGGTGAAAAGATGGGTGTGAGGTAGAAGTGTGCCCAAAGGAATATCCACTCTGAGGAGGACCACCAAATAAAGGCATGAACATATGGGAAGCTGTAAAGGAATGTATTTGGTGGCTCCTAGTCATGTCTCTCTAGGTAGACAGACCTCAAAATAAGAGACCTTTTCTGCAAAGATGTATCAGCAATTAGTATAATTTCTTACCCCACGTATTCAGCCATACCCACGCCTTAGATTAAAAAAAGAAGTAATATAAGATGGGTGTTAATATAGTAATATGGATTATTCAACTCTCTTCTGCCAAAGAAAAGGAAGGAGGCATTGGGACAGACACATCTTTAGGAGGTTCCTTCCCCTTTAACCAGGGGCACGGATCAGTGATGTGAGATTTCCCTGTATTTAAAAAAAAAAAAATAATAATATGGATGTGAATTTGCAGATTCCTAGCTTGGAAAATGTTTACTCTGCCTTTAGATACTAACAACTGTGAGGTCCCAGTGAACCTTAAACAAGTTCCTCTTCCTCGTGCTATTCTCTGCTCTGCATTCTCAGTTTGATAAGGTGGGGATTGGTACCGGCCTCAAAGAAGATCAGTGATGCCTAGATCAAGAATGAAACACGGAGGACTTTTTCTCAGTTTTTAACGGTCTCAGATACACACATAGGTCTGTATAGACTACTCGCAGTGAAATAGTGTGCAAATAAAAGAGGACATGAAAGAGGAACTGACTGTTGAACTTTATGATGGATGAATCTGAAAGTTCTTACCTATCATCACACAGAAGGACTAACACATACATGCATGGACTATTCATTAGTTTACTTATCATAGATCTGATTTTGGTGTTGTTGAATTGAAAGGGAGTTTTTCTTCTGACTTTGAAGGGCAGATTCAGCCCATTGTGTGGAAAGTTAATTCATTAAATGTAATTCTGTATTGTCTCTTTTTTTTCAGAATGCTTGAGGATGATCTGAAACTCAGCAGTGATGAAGATGACAATGAACAGGTAAATAAGTCTGATATAAGTGTATAGACCATATAATCTGACAAAGTTGTTTAACTGGTTGAATGTGATTGCATGTTGGTTTACTATATTTGCATCAAAAGCATTTTGGGGTGCTGCAGAATCCATCAGCTTAAACCTCTGTGGGAGGAAACATTCTTAAGTACAAATACATTTTGTCAGTTTTGCTGAATTTGTGAAGTGGATTAAACTAAAACAAAACATGACTTAAAATAGCCTTGGAGTAAGAGACCACACATGGCATAGAATCATACAATCATAGAATGGCTTGCATTGGAAAGGACCTTAAAGATCATCGAGTTCCAAACCACCTGCCATGGGCAGGGACACCTTCCCCTAGCCCAGGTTGCTCAAAGCCTCATCCAGCCTGGCCTTGAACACCTCCAGGGACGGGGCATCGTTGGTTTGCACTTTGCAGTTTATTTCTACAATTGCACCCAAGAAGATTGGGTCTGTAAGTTTTGTTCCAGACAGTGAGTAAAAGGCTGGGAGTCCATAGTTAGTAATTCCGTGATTCCATTTGTGAGAATCCTCAATGTGTAGCTGTAAATCAATACTGAAAGTCTCTCAACCTACTTGGGACATTAATGGAGAATCATTTTTGGAAAACTGGCTCTCATCATTCTCTGTCCTTCCCACTTTATAAATACTTATGAATAATACTGAGAAATAAAGCTGGTGAAATTCATATTCTCAACATTCTTACCAGAAAAAAAAAAAAAAAAAGGATACTTTGGATTAAATTTATCCTTCATGTTACTTTATATATGCGATATGTTCAAATGTGTAAACGTGTACACTAGAGAGGAAGGTAATACTATAATTCAGCATAAGTTCATCTGTTCAGCCTGGGAAATGTTAATTATAAGTCCATCTTACTTTCTTGTTTATTTTTAAACCACCTAAATATTCTCCTTCAACCTACTTAATCCATCCTTTAGGGTCTTGACAGGAAAGATTTACTTTCTGGTGTCAGTTGACCCATTAGTCATACAAGTCAGTGCTTTTTAGCACCGAGATAGACTTGTGCTCTCATCTGAAGCTGAAGGATCAAAAGCCTGTACCTGTGCAATACACTGGTGTACAAACACGATAGCTTATGAAAGTACCAGGTTTCCTGATGTATTGGAAACTTGCCCAAATAATCCTATAAAGTGGTATCATGATACTGAGTTGCTCAAAATATAGATATGGAAATATCAGGTAGGAGTTACTTCTGTTTTCCTACAGTAGTAGTTTCCTAGTGACTTGTGTAAATTTGCAATAATTCTACTTAATTTACACTGCTAAGATTAAATAATGTGTTGCTACTGAATGAAGAAGCAAATGTCTGGACCAGCGTTTGCTGACATCAAACAAAAAGTCCTCACTGACTTGAATAGGTGTCATCTCTGATGTTAGTCCCAAGCAGGAAATAGATGGTTATGTCTACGCTGCACAGTGGAGTATTGATAGCTCTCAAAACATCATTGCTGCTGTGTGGTACATGCGTGCCTCTTACTCAAAGGCAGCATCATGCTCACGAACAGTGTCACATTGCTCCCAGTTCAGGGGCTGCAGCCAGCACCTGTGTGGTGGTGATGTGCCCAAGCTGTAGGAAGTCCCAGACTGCGCTAAAACTCCATGTGACTTTCCAGCAATGCCATTCATAGCATAAGCTGCAGATAGACAAGAGAGCACAATAAGGACCGTTCATGTAGTTTCTCAAAACTTTATAGTACATAGAAAATGTTTTTCCTTTTGTCAGTGTGAGCTTCATCTAACTATAAGGGGTTAGAATTGATTCACATCTCCTAAGCTCTCCCAAATATCTTCTTAAGAAACAGATTATGGTCTGTATATTTAGGGATTCCAAACATGAACACTTCCAATCATGTAAAAAATAAATGAATTGTCTGGACAGGAAGCATGCTGAGCATATTTCTTAAATGCCCTGTGCTTCAAGGGCAACCTTCACCTTTCCTATGTACCCCACATATGTGTGTTTTCATCTCTTTTATTTGTATTACAGAGGGTATAGACAAAGCTTTACACATTAGAGGAAAGAATCCCATGGCTTTTTAGGTTTCCTGAATTAATAACTGTATGTGCCTGTCCTTTAGCTTTTGTCCCATGCTGCATCCCAGACTCAGGCTTTGCAAAGCTGAGCAGCCTGGCTCTGCTGCATCACCCACGCATTACACTGGCAGTGCCTTCACACGTTAGCAGCTTCTGCCATATCTCTTTAAAGAGAGGGGACTGGAAATGGAAAGAAAGGTTGATCTGGTCCTCTGGTCAGATACATAAACATCAACAAAGTAAATGCAATGGTGTTTGACTGCAAAATATGTTTTCCAAAAAGTATATAAAATATTAATTCATGAGGGACAGATCAAGGCAATTACAATATGTGAATTTTACAGTGTTGAAATGTTCAGCTGTGGAGCCCAAGGTTAGAATTATTTTTTTTTAACATAAAGATTTTGCAGTCAAATGGCCATTCAATTCAGCTGTAAACATGCACATTCTAACAGGAAAAGAGAAGATTAAAACTCTCAGCTCAAAACCATTCTAACAGTTTATGCAACATTTCTGTAAGGACATGGAATTGTCTTTACAATCTTTTTGATTTTTTTTTTCTATAGGCTTGCAGCCAGTGTGAAGTATGAGCTGGCATTTACTCATTTTTATTAAAAAACCCCACAATATGTAAAAAACAAGTTTATTATCTTTATCTCTACCCGTATTTCAAGGAAATTGAAATTCTTTGAGAAGAGTGGTCAGTAGGAAGTCCTAGGATTTGTCCTTTGCGAAGTGCTAGAGACCCTTCAATCTTTAGACATCATGAGCAGTAGTGACACAGATCCATAAATGCACCTTGATCTCAACTTTTAGTGAATGTCTGTAGTATATGGAGCGAGTTTGATCTATCAGCCTGTCTTCTGAGACTACCAGTAGTTCATTTGTTATGGTGGAAGATTGTTAGAAGCTTGTCTGCAAGAAACAAAGCTCTTCTATCTTATCCTCTCACTCCTATAAACAAGCACACTTGTTTCTGTATTGCATTTATTTAGGGGTCCATGGACCTAGTGCTCTTTCAAGTGTTAAGCATCTCCTTCCTTTTCTCCCTACTGCTGAGTAGAATCCCAACACACATGATAGCTCCAATCAGTCATATAATTAAAGAGCCTCATTTCTGGATGAGAACTATCAGGTTGAAGTCAGTGGAAGGTATTATTCTACAGATGGTATTAGCAAGGCTGTTACTGAATGTGCTGCCCACTTTCAGCATTCCCTTTTCAAACAGGATTTTGAATAACTGGAAGTTGTTCCTAGGAGTTATAAACGTGATGTGGAGGGCCCTTCTTAATATAAGTGTTAGGTCTTTTTTGGTTTGTCCAAAAAGAGTTAAGGCATGCATGATGATGGCCTAGCAGCATATCACTAACAAAAAGATTCCTAAAAGGAGGGTACACACTTTAATTTCATCCCAGGGGGCTTAAGAGGCTTCAGCAAGTGAGAGCCAGCTGGAAATCCAAACTACTAGTGCCAAGCTACTGCAGATTGCTTGGAAACCTTGTGGTTTCCCTCTCTGTTTAGACTTCTGGCAGTTGTGGTCTTGATATAGAAGTTGTCAAGTGAAGTTATTTGGGCTGTGATGTGCAGGATGTCCAGTGAGTTGTTCATTGCAGGTCCCTTCAGACTTCAGATCTGTAAAACTTTGGACCATATTGATCTTTGCAATAGAGTGTGAGGCAAGTTACAAGGCACTCCACTCCAGCTGCAAACTCCTGTCATCACTTTTTGTGCCTTGCTTGGAGAGACCACAGTTATCTCCTACATCTAACATGTGTAAGCACACCCCACAGTATCTTCAGTGTAGACACTTTGGAGCTGGCCATATGACACGTGCTTTGTCCCATAGACAAAATGCTGATTCTTATATCTCATTGCCAGTGACTTGGTATTAAAGACACACAGAAAACAACGGGTTAGATCTGGAATCAATTTTCATTTACAGCTGAGAAGCAGTTATTGATGCTGTGCTCACAGTTCAATAAAAGATCTAAAGATATAGACCTTGTGTTTCTCTTTCAATATAAGCGGCATAATCAGTCTCAAATGTTTTTACAAAGAAAATTGTATTGACAGTTTTATTAAAATTGCTGTCTTTAAAGTTCTAAGTTATCCACAATTTGACCTACTTGAATGGTTTTTAATATGCACACTGACCAACCCAATAGATTTTTATGTCATATATTTATAATACCAGGTACACATCTGTTTAATGTATTATTTGAAAGATATTGTTACATTTAAGTGTTCCCTGAATTGTAAAACTCTTGTAGTGTTGTCAATGAGAGGGACGTAGGTGTGTGCATCAGTATTGCATTTGTAAGTCCTACTGCACAATATTTTTAGATTGGCTACAAAAGATACAGTCAAGGCAGATGACAGACATGTTATTAGTAAAACCATTAGATCACAGGGCATTTCAGAGATGCTAATATTAACACTCTTCTGTGAGGAAGGACAGAGCTTTTAGATGGCTTTATTAGTCTGGTAAAAAAATACATCAGAAATTAGGAAGAGTAGTGAAGATTTTTAATTACTAGCTCGGTTCAGCCAAAAGAGCTTAGATAAAACACAGGTTAGTATTTTTGTTCTTTAAAGCACCTCTGTATAATTCAAATTAGCTTTGAGCTCAAAGGCATCCAAATGAGTTGTGCCTGGATACAGTATTTTAAGTAGCTGTAGTGTACCCAATTTTCTTTAACCAGCTCCTCTTTGTTCTTCTGCCTAAGGAATAGTCCTGTTAACCTTTGAAATGCATACTTAATTTAAAGCACATTGCTCATGTTCTGTGTGTTTTTGAACCAAAGAAACTTTGATACTATTTACAGACCTGCTCCATTTTCAGTATTTTATGCGTATAGTGGTTTTGGCAGAACAAATCAATAAGATGTTTTTCTTTGCTATTTGATTTTTTTTCCTCCTTCCCTTAATGATTGCCACTTTATTGCCACTTCTCTGATAACCATACAAACACAAGACATGCATATAATCCATGGCCCTGCTCTATCATTTGTATTTTACACAAATATAATCTTTTTTCGCTAGGGTAGTATTAAGTAATTACATACAAAATGTTTGACTTTGTAGCTGAGTCTGAAAAGGTGATAGGCTGAGCTTTAAATTCTTATAATGCATACTGAGCTTTTGATGCCTTTACTCAAGTTAATTTTTTTTAAAGTTTATGAAATTCTAAGACACAGTATGCCTTCATCATATCGCATAAACACTTTCCAAAGTGGAACAGTGACTACTTTCCTTCTAACAATAGGTATCCCTTCCTGTTGTAATTTTTCCCATTTTTTAGATAGATCCTGAACAAGCTGTTTACTTCCCCAAGGTTTCTCAACATTTCCATTTACTTTGTTATCAGCAGAAACGCTGAAGAACAGCTCTTCAGTAATATCATCAATACGGCACACACAGGGAGAGAGGTCATCTTGTCGAAGCTATAGAAAAATCAGATGGATTAGGATGAAACTAGGTGCAAAATAACTTTGATAGAGTCTTTTAATGTAAACAGTTTATCTGTCGTTGGGCTCCATTGAAATCCCAGAGTGATGCAGCATCAGTTGCAGCCACAGCAGCATGTGTTTTGGTAAAGAACGCATGTTCCACTGTTTAAGATCTATAGTCATGCTTTTGAATTGTAGGGAAAAAAACCATTAATGAAAACAGAAGCTATTAGGATAATACAGTCATTCTCCAACCTTGTCAATCTATAACCATGAAAAATCCTTTTGTGAAGATATGTCTCTTTGTGCTTCCTCAGTCCATTTTAATTGATATTCAAATTATTTTATTCTGCACAACACTAGTTGAAACAACCGTTTATCATCAACTGTGTAAAATGAATATTCCAGCTTCTATTAGAAAAATGTTTGGTGATAAAGAGATTTGGTGGCCGACATGTCTAAGGTCACAGTTCACCTGGTAATGCCGTGAGTTCATCTAATATATTTCTTAATCATCAGCAGAAGCTTTCAGTAACCGCTGTAAGATCTGGGCTGAGCTTGCTCCAGTTATGAGCTAAAACCATGGCACACCACTGTAATACACAGTGTTAGCAACAGCTGTTAACATGTTCAAATTCAGCGAACCTCATGTAATCGTTTCTGCACATGTTGTTATTGTGGAGGTCATCCATCAGTGAGGAAGGGGATTAATACAACTCTTGGGACAAACAGTTCTTGGAGAGTGGACAGTACTACAGCTCGACAGCAGTAAGTCTGCCCCTCCGGGTTGCAGCCATGCTCTTACCTGGGCTGCCCAGACCAGCACAGGAGCTGGAGGAGTCCCATCCCTCCCACTGACTGGCCTTTTCTATGGGTTGCTTGTATGCACTGACAGCTCAGTGTCTCTAAAAACCCTCCACCGCAGTGGAGAAATTAGTACAGGAGAATACTAGCAAGCAGGCATCCCTAACAAAGGGGGAATTAAATGTCTAGTGGAAAAGATGGATAAATACAGCTGCAATAAGTCCTCTCCTCACTTCCCCACAAGTAAACAGGCACCTCATTACCCCTCAGCACTCTTAAACAGGTGCTTGAGTTTAGTTTTTCATGCCTGAAGCAGCTAGGCTCTGTCAGCCATACCATCAGACACCACTCACCTGAAGGAGAAGCTTTATAAAGACCTGATGCCTCTGTCACTAATTAAATAGAGGTGGAAAGGCCAGTTAGTTATTCCTCAGTATGGCCGAAAGGACCAGACACTGGAGATCCGACAGCCTTTGTGGGGTGGGAGGCAGGAAGGAAATGCAGCTTTCAGTCCACAGGACGGGTCATGTATTCTGTGTGTGTGCATGCTTGTGCGCACATTTTTTTTGTAAAGGAGTCTTTTTTAGAAGCATGGAGGAAAAATTTATTTCCCCAGGGCCTTTTGCTATGTATGCTACTTATGCAAAAGCCCTGTATTGTTTTGGCAGCAGGCAGAGGCAGCAGCAGGTGAGGTAATTGGTTGACACCAGCACTGTTGTTGTTAAGAGAAAAGCCAGACTTGACCATACTGTCCTATAAAAATAAATCTGAAGACTGTGATATCTGCAGGCCATCTCAGCGCTCAACACTCACTAATCCAACCACACAGGAAACGTTTATCTCCCTTTTCTCCTCAAAAGGAGTGTGATTTTTATCATGCGTGCCTTGTGAAGCATTTTGGTAGAGAAAGTGTCTGGCTTTCTTACATTGGCCATCTGCAGTGTCTCTTTTGTCAAAGCCCAAGCAAATGTCTGTGAACTTCAAAATCTAAATTCTTGGGAGTTTTTCACACCAGGAGAGGATAGCACTAGTGATGCCTTTGAGACTGGGGGAGTTGCAAAAGACTGAAGAGAGGGACTCATAGGTGTCCAGAATGAGCGTAAAGTAGGTGATGAAAAGGGCGTGATAAATCCAGTAATTAGCTTCTGTCAGCCAGAATAAGGGGAGAAGAAGTGAAAGTTGATGTCCCCTGGAGG
The DNA here is from genome assembly GCF_000699245.1 of Pterocles gutturalis. Lineage (NCBI taxonomy): Eukaryota > Metazoa > Chordata > Aves > Pterocliformes > Pteroclidae > Pterocles > Pterocles gutturalis. The sequence goes on from NW_010102848.1 coordinate 192,843, forward strand.
TATTCCAGGAGGAAAACAGTAATGAGAACTAAACACCTTAATTTTTCTTACGATAAATGCATCTGCCACTGCAAGGTTTGCTGGGGTTGGAGGTGTTCCATTCTGTGCTGACAGGATGAATCTTTCCTGTACAGACCTTCTGCTTGTTCATAGGGACAGGTCAGGACCATAGTGTGACAGTGCAATTGATTTGGGCAGGGTGCTCTCACAGAGAGTGTGCCTGCTTTACAAAATTACCGATTTCATGGCAATGCTATTAAGTATAATTTTTGGAGCTGTGCAATTTAGTAATTGGCTAAGTCATCGGAGCAATGCGCTAAACAAGACCAAGGTCAGCAAACAGTTACTTGATGTGTGCTTACATCTGTTACCTTTGCTGCCTGTTTGAAATAGATTTAACATTCAGTATAGATGTAGAGTTCACTATAAATTGAAATCTGTACAGTCTTTAGTCCTGCACAGGAAATAAATGGGCAGGTTGAGCAATAGCAATGTCCACTCCCATCTTCCCAGCACTGCCACTGCTGGTACTCTTTTACTCTGCCCTTTTGATTCTAAAGTCCAGCAAACTATTGTAGTAGGGAAGTGACTAAGGATGGGTTGGACTCCCAAAGGCATGAAATGAAGGCCTTTGCCACAAAGGAAAATCTAAAGGCATAAACCGCAAATAAGCGTGGGTACAAGGGGCTGTTTCCGAGACATCTGCCTAACTTCCTTTCCATTTTGATGCAGCAAGTTATAACTTGGGTGAATACTGTAGAAGTAACAATTGGACATTGCACACTAAAAGTACACCTTATTGTTCGACCTCAAAATATCGGCACTGTTCAGGTAAGTTTCAGGGATAAAGATACAAAGAGTTACCCTCCTTCTGTTAGAACTGGGAAACTGAGGAACACACAGGTTGTGGAGACTGTCTGCAGCTGCACAGTGAGGTCACAGGGAATTCTTTGTATCTACCTTTTTGCTGCTTATTTCTTGAGGAAGGTTTAGAGAAGACTTTTTGTTTCTCTCATAAATGTTTCTTGGCCTTTTCCCTGTTTCTTTTGCCTCCTCAAGATTTTCAGTCATGTGATTAACATGTTGAGATGCAGCTATGGAGTAAACACAACAAATAATTATTTTTAAAAAATTTATTAGCCATCTGGAGGGTTGAACCAAACACACATTTTAGAAAAATCATCAGGAAATAAGACAACAACAAATACTGAGTTTTATTCCTAGATAGATATTTCATATTCTCACAACAGGATTATCATTCGCTAAACCTAGGTAATTTGTAATGAATTGGTAACAGTTTATGTGCTAGGAAATGATGATTCAAAGCAGAATTTCAATTTAGAATTTTTTTTCTTAAACATGGACCATTCATTACAATTTTACCAACTTTGTCTGTCACCAGGGCTGTATATTTGTTTTTCAAATAAAACAATCCTTATGAAAAATCAGGCTAGCTCTATCCAGGAGTTCTGTTCTCTGACACAGAACTCTGCAACGGCCAAGTCAGTTGGGATTGTCAGAGAATTTAAACATACTAGACCTCATGAGACATTGATTAGCAACTTGAAATGTTTTGTAGGACTACAAAAGTTGAATCAGCAGAATTTGTAATGTCATACTACTATTTCTCCTTTGTTGGATGGAGAAGTCAAAATTAGTGCAATTAGCAACTTCCCATCAAAAGTGTTTTTGAAAAAATCCAGCGTGTATCAAAATTATTGGGGAAGGAAGGAAGGCACTGTTTGAAGCCTTTTCTGTCAAGGTACGTTGGTACTAAAGTCCAGGCTGTGCCTAAAGTAAGTGTACTTTGAGATAAGTCCCTTCACTGACAGCCATAACAGTTTGTATTGTAAAGTTCATCAAAGACACTGAATAAACTGAAGCCTGTGCCACAAAAGCAACAGTGTTCCTAGGACCCACACTATCTAATTTCAAATCAGCTCAGGTATGTCTACACAAGCAGCAAGCACTCCTCAGTGTGTAGTACACACTCAGTGTGTGTAACTCTTTTCTCTGATTCTTAAAAAAAAATATGGAATAGTCCTTCAAGAATGGGAAGTGGGCACGTGTTTTGTTGCACACTTCCTTAGTTTGATTTCTGCCATTGGCCTGATGGAAATGTAGGGATTTGGGAAAAAATGCTGGCAGAAACTCAAATATATCTGTGTTGTTGTTCAATTAAAAGCAGGTCACTTATATCAAGGATGAAGGTGACTCCTGACCCACAGACAGACTGTTTCAGGTTTGGTCACTTAAACTCTTTTTCGTTTTAGCCAGCCTCCACTGCACCAATTGAAATCAAAGTTCCAATATTTCAAATATTCTTGAGCATCTCTCTGTAAATCCATGAAGTTACTGCATTGCTCAAAGCAATGATGAGGAGCTCTCTGTGGTACATACACAGTGAGAGTTCAATGAACCGTTCTGATTTGTAGGTATCACATGCTTGGTGACTTGATATTTCAAAAAATGGATCTAAGCTGTTCCATCACACATGTTTGGCTTCTGAAGGAAAAATACTCATTTTTTAAAAGTGCAGCATAATGAGGAGAGTATCTTCTCCATTGTTTGTGGTCCTACATACAGTAACATTGGGCTTTTTGTCCTCGAGGTGAGACTGACCTGGAATATCACACACAGAATCTCAAATGCAAGGTTGCTGACTTCACGTCAAAGGCAATTAGCAAGAAAGAAATACAATCTCCTCTGTTGACATTCAGGGACAGGTAGAGGAGAGTGCAACCAATGAAGTAAAGAGAAGAGAAGAGAAAAAAAAAAAGGGAACACGACACACATATTTATGCATGTATCATCACATACTAATCCTTCAGCCCGTGGGTTTGGGCTTTCTGATTCGCAGCACAGTTCTGGATGGTTTGTTTGCTGCAGGCTGCATTCTCCTTGTCCACAGAAAGTCATAGTTAGCACTAACTGTGACATTACAGAATCAGAGCACAATAGAGTGTATTCAATAAGTAGTAGATTTAGGTTTGTTACTTAGGATCATAGGTAAGGTGTTCCATAAGAGCATGTAAATAAGAGCATGGTGTAACTTCCAAGACAAATTATAATCTGCAAAGATATATGTATCTATCTATATATAAACTGCTATATATGTAACTCAACTAATGTGGAAACCTTCTTTTTTTTTTTATTGGATTGTTGAACTGGGTCTCCAAGGGGTGTCTTTTGTACCTACAGGACAGGAGAACGGCATGGTGGGTTGTAAACTTACTTGTGTTGAGTCGCTTAGCTGTTCACCCAAGCATACAGAGCCAGTTAGAAACTGGGAGATTAACCTGTTAGATTTGCAGCAGCTCATGGAAAAAGTTAAAGTATGGAGGCCTTCTTTCTGCCAACATGTTCAACGGCATGAAGTGCCATCTGTCTCACCCTAAGAGATTCTTTGAGGCTCAGCAGTTGCCTTCTTAGGTGGCTGATAAGTGCTTCTGAATCGAGAGGGGGAGGAGGCATTCTTAAAAAATACTTTTTGTCTAATATCACTTTCTCAAAATTAAATACTTTTCCCTGAAAATCCTGGATTTTCAGTTATGTAATGGAATATTTTCTTTGGACAGTGGGCACTTCTCCTGTAACACTTGACCAGAAATCTAATTTGATTTCTGCAGATGCCAATTATTTTACTTTTCTACTTTTGAGCCAGACTCTTGTCAGTTCATTCTCCTCAGGTGTTTGTGGTGTAGGAAAGTTCACTGACTGGAGTACTTCTTATGATTATTTCTATCTAAAAGCCAGTCCAGTAATTTATAGTGGCAAAGAAATGCATAATTGTTCACATTTTGGAGTCCTTGTGCACAATCTAGAAGCAGTTTGTGCTTATTCCCATGTTTAATCTTTTGTGCGATAGTTAAATACCTGCTAACAAAGTTTATGGCTATATCCACACTGCAGATAAAGCACAGTGCAGCTGGTTCTTGAACTAATGTTGAAACAACTGGCGTCAAAATCGGGTATAGTGCAATGTAAGAGGTGGGGGTCATTCACAGTTATAAAAGTCATGGGAAGACATCCCTGGGCAAATACTCTCTGATGGAGGATCCTCTCTATCTTACTGCTTTTCATGTAATTCATCTTCTTTCATCCTATTCAGCACTAGAGTCAGCTGTTGAAATAAGGTCTTAGAGAGCAGAGGCATAATTATGGAAAGGCCATAATTGTTAAAAAAAAAAAAAGACAGAAGGAAATTACAAATTAAAGTGGAATGATTGTCTAATTCACTCTGCCTTACATTTTCCAATAATCCTAAATTATTTTAATTCATGTTTTCAAGCTCAAAATTAGCAAAGGTCCCATGATGTAATTCTCCTAACACCCATTGAATATTACATTATACCAGTCCAATTTCAATTCTAATCTATTGCAGCATCATCTCCCACCCAGGGCACATGTATCATGGTTTAGGGACCTCCTACCTGATCCGTTTCTATGTAGTATTTTTAATACATAAAGTTCAGGAATCATTGTGGAGTTAAAACCATTTTCTTATTGGTAAAGTCCTAGGAATATAAGATTAAAAAATAACTCTTAAAACATGTTTGTCTCTGAAATATCTTAAATTAATAATCAAAAACTCGCATCAAGTCTAAAACAAATCAAACTTAGTCATGAAGATGAGAAACAGGAATTATTAACTGAGTAGCGAGGCTGATGGAGCCTCAATGAGATCATTTTGTTCAAAGATTAAAGGCGATGAACACTGAAATAGTTGAGGAGGATGGCTATGAACACATCTCACTAGAGCTGCTAAATTCAGTAATGATCAAAAGTTAATTATCAAAGCAGAGAGAACTACTCAACACAGACAATTTGAGTCAATAGCTAAGCAGCCCAGAAAAAAAGTAATTTGGAAGAAGTATTTTCCTATAATGAAGTTATATAAAAGACGTATATTTCAAAGAAACCTGCCAAAAACAAGATTGCATTCTTCCTGATCAGAGAAAAATAATTAGCTCTAATTGACAGACCTGCTGCACACCAAATATTTTCAAGTAATATGTTTCTGCATCAAAGCTTAATGTGTAGAGTTACTCAATGTCACTTTGATTTTGCCTTTCTTTATCTTCTGCCACAGGGCACACTCATGATATCGCAACAAATACACTTTGAAAAATGAATGAGCAACACCTACAAGACAAATAAAAGCAGAAGGCCAGATCCTGCATTTCTTTCTCAGACAGAATCCTTGACATGTATTCTGTGGTGTGTTTAACATCACCATGGTCCCACTCAGAGGCAAACTGAATCATTTGTAATAGGAGGTGACGAGTTGCTTTATCATCCGACATTAAACTGGGCTGGCATGTAGATTAACCTGAGTGTTTGCAATATTTGTGTAAAACTCTCTATGAGTGAGCATGTGTGTGAAGGACACTGTCCCTCCAGCACATAGCTTTTCTTAAGAGATAGGAAAGTGTCTTCTCCCAGTAGCAAAGGGAAAAAAAAAACCTGTGAAAATTCTCTGTGTAAAAAATCTAAGGAAAGATATGCGCTGGAATGTTTGTGGCCCAAGAAAATCAAATGTATCTATAATTCTTTGTTCCTAAAGCTACCATGTTTCTTTCAGGGTAAACAGTTGCCATGAACGTAGCTAAGCAGTCAAAAATCAGACAACCAGTTTAGTCTCTGCTCTTTAATATTCTATGACTTTGACATTGCCAGTTCTCCCTCCCTGAAATATCTTCATCTTCTTTAATCTTTCATGTAAACAGTTTAGCTCACGCCATCACACACATGCTCTCCAGAATATCTTCTGCTTTACTTTGTATTGGAATCGACTGCGTTATTATTATTTACTTGTGATCCTAGACACTCTCCACTCATCCATTTTCTTTTCTTTATCTGTGTTTTGGTATCAGTTTTTGTGCAGTGATATTTGAGTAATTCAGGGTTTTAAAAAACTGATTTAGATGCATGTTCCACATGCTTGAGCTCAGAACTGTTATAGTCCAGCTGTTTGGTGTATAGAAGGGTCAAGCAAATATCACTGTACAGTCAAAAAAACTTTTGCCATTGTGGAAGCCTATTTATGAGCTTCAAAAATATTTTTAGATCCCTGCAGGATGGGACTGAAACTTGGCATTTAGTGGGAGGCTTGAGACACTGAAATGCCATTTTTGATGGCGTTTTAATCCATTTTAAATGAAGCATTTGTGTGTTGTTACATGCAGTTTATTACTCAGGAAGATTTCTTAATAACATGCTTCTGACTCTGCATTTCCACGTGGCAGCTGAAAAAGGGAGATTTGGGAGTATCACTGGAAAGAGGCACAACTCGCATTATCTCCCTGGAGGCAGAGACCCCATTTCATCATAGGCTTGTTTGAGAGGACATAATTAGGTTTGGGTCTGTAACACTTACTTGTGCAATCTTAAATTTAGCATTTCCTGAGGTTTAAGTGTTTTATTTAGCAGCCCTACTGTACAATTAATATAATTGTTTCCTATCATGCATTCATTGATTCAGTCTTTAGATGGAAAATACAATCCAAATGAAAAAACCATGTTTTTCTTCACATGCTGGGAGCCAGCCCAGATGATTGCTGTTGCCCCATCTCAGCTCTCACAAGCTGTAATTCTCTCTCCCAAATTTTAAGCTCATTAATAGGGATTTCCATGGATTTGAACACAGATTTTATCTTTGCTGTGATTGGAGGCAAAAGTGCCGAAACAGCAGGTATTTTGAAAAGTTAGCCCCATTGCAGAGCCCAAAGGAAAATTAATTCTCGCACTTATACAGGTCTGAGAGGTTTCAAAAGTTAGGCAGTTTTCATAAAGGGTTTAATTCCCCAAGGACTTATGTGAGCATTTTTCAGGACCACCAATATTAGCAGTTCCTATGTGGGAATCATTTTATTCCCATCCCCAAGCATTGCAGAGGTTAAAGTTCCTCACCAAAACCCTTCTCTTCAGTTTTATAAGGCTTTATAAAAATACCTCAGAAGGTAATTAAGCACTAAAACTTTCCTTACTATAATAGGTTTATGGATCAGTTGTCTTAATTCTGTCTTTCACCACTATACATGCTTGTAATCTCACTAACCATCTGACCGCTTTTCACGTTTAAATCTACTACAGTCTGGTTCTGGAAATACTGGGAGGAATTCTCTGAAATGATACGACAACACTAGTTTATCTGCAGGTGATATTTCAAGCCCTCTTGCATTAAAATGTTATTTACCTATTCTGAAAAAAGTCAAGAGGGGGGATGTAAGGTTGGTTCAGATTACACAATTATGCCACAGAAGCATTAAAAAAAAATATATCTCCACTAAAATCTCGAGCAGCTTAACCAGTGTGATAGACTGGCGCGGCTCTGCCATCAGTGCCCCCAGCTGTGTTGCTTAGCAACATTTTAATTCAAGAAGAATCGAAGGAGATGAAATCCCTGTGGAGAGGGAAACAGAAATAAGAGGGCCGTTGACAGATGATCTGAGTTGTTTCTTCTAATATACTGTGAAGATCACTGGCTCTTTTCATGAATGATAAATGGACTGTACACAGATCAATGGGTTCAGCAATAAACTGGAACCAGGCTCCATGTCTGAGGTGGTGCAGGCCGAGAGGCCCAAAGATTTACTCATTTAGATGATTTGGAGTGTGCTTTCTCAAAGGTTTCACAAGAGGAAATTGATCTGAACATTTGGTCATCCCTTGCCCTTTTCTGTTGTTGGCAAATAAAAAGTGTTTTGGAAACAGAGTCCCTTCTTCCCTTTATTTTTTCCTGTTGTTGTTGTTCTTGTTCCAGATATGGACAGACAGCTTGTGACAAAGGGCCAGACCTCAGAACGGGAAATGAAGTAATTGCCTTGAATGACCAGTTCCTAAACACTGGTGGCCATTAAAAATAAACAAACCACCCTGATATCACAAACTGGGGCAGAAGCAGTTAAAACCTGTAGCACTGTCTCACTGCAGCTGCTGTCTGCGTGTGCGCTTCTGAACAGCATCCATGGGTCGATGTTTGCTTGCGGCGTGGTTGTGTTTTGGTGTTTTGCTTAATTGTTTGTTTCCCCCACCCCTCTTCTCTTTACAGGCTGCTGAAAAGACAAAATTGAGAAACATTCCTGTAAAGTAAGTTATTTTTATATCTGTTTGAAAATGTAGGTTTAACGAAGTTGCTGTATACAATCACTATAGACTAGGACAGTAAGAAGGGCGATGAAAGAGATAATAGAATTCAAGTTGCCCCTAATCATAGCTATAAAAAGGTCAGTATCATTGAGGAAAGCTTTCAATTTCTCATGTGTCCCTAATGATTGCGCTCCCCAAGTTTCATCCAGTTTCTGTAAATTAATGTGTTGTCTATGAATACCTGCCAAATAATATCACAATCATAGTCAATACATTGTGCTCCTAGCCTTGGGGAGGTTTGTACATGCTAAAAGGATTATGATTTTTAATTGCAATCCTTGAGAAGGTCTGACAAGGGGGAAATAACTAGGAATGTGCCAAATGATTTCTAGACACATGGGAATATTTTGCACCTATGTATCAAGGCTTTGCCGTCCTGTTGATTAAGAGCTCTTTCTCACTCCGTGTGCGCATCTCTCACACCATCCACACACGTATGTTTCTGCTCTTTACAGCAGGGCTCTGTGAAGGATGAGCAAGCTACCAGGGAGCAATTTCCAGGGCATTTTATGAGAAGTTCTTAAATCTTAGGGCACTAGCGGCAGCACTCAACCATATATCATCGAATTAAGAAAGTCACTATATAGATGTCCTGGCTCTTTGAGAAAAGGCATTTTCAGTTAAAGCTACCAGCAGCCAGTGTTTCTGTTTAAATAATGAATACTCCAGTCTTAATCGGCTCTTATGTACCAATAAAACACATATTTTTAGCTTCAGTAGGTGATCGCTGCAGTTTAACTAAGTCCCAGTAACTGTATATTCCCGTTACAGATGGAGGAAATGTTCTTATTTTCATAGTAGTTTGCTGCTCATGCTGGCTTTTGGACTGGAGTGGTTTTGTATTTGTAAGAACATGCACTGACAGGACTCACAAATCATTGTGTTTTAGCACACATAACAAAAGAACACAGTTCCACTTCTCACTTGGCTTCCATCATGTATAGTAATTTACACCTCGTAAAGTGAATTCAAAATGTGTATGAACACTCCTTAGAGTGATTAGGCAAGATGCAAGATAGTCATAAATTACTCTCTCTTTCTGTTTCATTCAGTCTGATAAAAATTAGAAATCGGGTCCAGCAGGGACCTGATAGCACATGAAACTTCTAATAAGACAAGGGACCTTTCTTGCCTGTAGAGCTAGTTCAAATTCAGTGCAAGCTGAATTAAAGTCATTGTTAGCTGGTGGTTGTTTAATAGAGAGTATGTGAAACGAGCTGTGTTTTCACCTCACATTCTAGAGGATCCACAAGTTGCAAGGTGATGAGAATCCTGAGGAACCTCTCCAAAATAATAATTTATCATTCATTCTTTTTTTTTTTTTAATATTTTGAGTCAAATTCTCAGGAATGGCTCAGCTGAATTGAGCTTTCCCACATATAACAGAGATATTGAGCCTTGCAGTCATTAAACAGCGTGACACTGATACCCAATTAATCCACTAGAAAGATTTGGGAGTGGGGGGGAAAGGGTGATTTGAGTTAAATCATTCTTTTATGGACTCTAGTGAGTGTAACTTTTTTGAATGGAGAAAGGCCAGATGGACAGTCTTGTTCCTTCCACCTACACGTGCGTATTTTACCCTGTCATGTTTCCCCCAACTAGTTGTTTAACTTCTCTTTGACTATGTTCATGGTGGCAGCTTCAATTAGTACCCTAGAGAATCTATTATACATATTAATTACACTGTGCATAACAAAACAGATGAAAAATCTGCCTACTATTTTTCAGTGACATGTAACTATTTAAGGTAGCTGTATACAATTATGATTGTGTGCTAAAATATCACCTTTCAGCGCAAAAGAATAGTGTCTTTAAGATAGCGGTAGTAGATATGGATTGCATTTATATGTGTCACAGCCACGCTTAGTACAGCTCAGGCTTGTCTCGCTTTTAGTTGTTGCCTTTGTAGCTCTCAAATGTCAAAGAGAATTTCATGTTGAATTTTAATGTTCTTCAGCTATGCAAAATAAAGTTAGTATCTTCCATTGTCATAAGGGCTGAAAGCTGTACAGATTCTTTCTACCATATGTGACTTATCACATACATTTTTAAAAACACATTTCTGTTATTAAGACATATGTGATAGTACACTTCTGCAAATGTGAATTGCTTTTGGCTAAAAGCCATGCACTAATAAGTTGAGTTGAATCTAACTGCTTTTGACATCTGTTACAATATATCTATTTTTTTACATGTATAAATATATATATAAAGTATTCGCAGTTGTCATTAGCATAAAAAATCTCCTTGTTTTTACATTGTGCTGGCATAGTTCTTGTGTCCCAAAACTGGAATCAGAAATCACTCCCTTTTAAAGACTATGGTTTGTATGGAGTCCTTGGACAGAGGCTAATAGTGCTGCTATTTAACATATTAGTTTAGGAGCATGACGAAGATTTCTGTAGAAATGGTCTATTTACTTTTCATTGCTCAGTTTATTAATGTTGCTGGTTTAATTTTCAGGAGGAAGTTTACTGTTCTTTTTCATTCTATTGAATCCCTCCAGCACTTAACACTTATGGAGGCAAAAACCCAAGGAAGTTTCCTTCCTACAGTTCAGTAAGGCAGCCAAGCAGCTATTTCTTAATGTCCAAGTCTCTGTAGGTGCTTAGACTAACTGATGTGAACTTCCTGACAACCTTGGCAAATGCAGGTGGCATGTGGCTCCTTCAGAAGGCTTGGTCTCAATTCCACATTGCATGTAGCACTGTAAGACACAACACATCCTAGGAACTCATCTTTATGTAATGGTAGCATCATCTGACATAGTATTACTATAAATAGGCACACAGAAAATATCTAAGAAGTCTCTGTGTCTGCAGAACTGCTTTTTTGGGGGGGTGTGGGGCAGTGGAAATAGTGCAGTTGCTTTTCCAAATACATAAGACCCTTTTCTGTCTGTATGTGGCACCAAGGTGGCCCTCATAACTGCAGAATCTGCTACAGTTAATTTATTTATCCTCTTCTGCCCTTGTCATATAAGGAACACTTGCTTTTTCCTATTGGTTTTATCTGTTTTTACATTGAGTGTCTATAGCAGAAAAGGGATTTCCTGGATGCAAAGACCTACACACTTTCTTACTTGCTGGTCATTATCGTGCTGTTCCTATCCCCGAGTCTGAAAGAGGTGACATGACTGAAACAAGTTTACCCTGTGGAGGGTTTATGATTTCTAAAGAGCTGTTACATGAGAAATGGTTTTGAATTAGGACACATCCAGAGGAATAATCTTCTGTATACCCTGTGGTTTGCTGGAAGAGGGGGAGAACAGTGATTTCATTAAAAGTCAGTAACAGCTTTGTTCCAAAACCCAACTGATGATCACTCTCACCAGATTTTTTTCCAGACTTGAGTAGGCAATGGGAGCCCACATCAGCATAGACCCTAGAGGAATCATGTTCATGTTGACTTGGACCACATGACTTGTCTTTTATCAGTGGGCTGAGCTGCAGGATCCCCTCAGATCCAGGCACAGCCAGGGGCAGGCCTCACAAGTGCAAACACACTTGGCTTGGCAGCTTGTACATTAACGTAGACTGAAGGTCAACCAACCCAAGGCTTTATCTCTGACAGTGGCAGAGGTGGGGGAAGAAGAGCAGCAATTACAGAGACATTCTCTGTTGGGAGTATCTTCCCATCTTCCTGCACACAGCTTTTTACACTTCCATAACCGCACATCCTGGTTTTGGAAACACCAATAGACTTACCCTCCATGCAAAATGTCTTTTGAAATCTGTTTATAGTTCTTATCCCCATAACATCCTGTGGCATTGAGCACCAGAGTGTGTGAAAGAGTACTGTCTTCTGTTTGTTTTAAACCCTTTTCCTCATATATTCACTGGAATCCACAACAGTAGTTATTCTTACACAAAAAAGCAAATGATTGCTCACTGTTCTTAGTTCCTGATATCACATATCTCTGTCTTATAGACCAAGGAGTCTTCCTACTCAAAAGCTACTAATAATGCTGTTTTCCCTCTAAGTGTGTGAGCCCACCAGTGAGCTAATATAGACACAAGGCAAATCTCTCTGCAATTGGGAAAGGAAGGTTTTTTGTCTACCAGTCAGGCAGAGACAGTGGTTAGGAAGATAACTAGTTTGTTTTCACAGTTTCACAGATAAATTAGTTTTTTAAAATGGAAAATTATTGCTTTTAAGAATGGTCTGTCTAGTCCATGGACTGCTGTAGAAGTGTGAGAACACTGGAACTGACTTCTTATTTCAGGAAAGAAAACATTGCCTTCCTTGAGTGTCCTTAATACTCTCGTTTTTTATAGTCCCTTTAAAAATCTTCAATAGAAAGCAATGGCATTTTCCCCAAATACCTGCATATGCTTATATTTGCTGTAGATTTAATGACTTCCAGACGCATGTGTTGGGATTATAGCTTGTGTTAAAATCCTGCTGCTTTTTATATTTCAAAATATATTTGTTTTCCATCAGCGGTAAGTTTGTTAACCAGAAAGACTTCTCGTGTTTATTGTCTTTTCCTGCCATAAGACTTATCTTCTCCTCAGAAGGGCATCTGACTTGACTTGGTATGCTTTCCTGTCCCAGCCATCATTGGAAATGCAATCCATTAACATTTGATGTCTTGACATTTCAATTGACCTCTCATTTGCAAAGCAAGGTGGTATTTTTCATGGCCTTTTCATCCTTGATTATACATGGAATAGGAGTGACTGTTTCTACTGACTGCACTTTAAAAATATCTTTTTTTTTACCAGCTGGATTGACACCTTGTTTTTCTCTCGCTGCAGAGACCTTATTCTGCATGGAAGGTCTGAGGTCTAAGCAAGTCATGCAGAGCCAGAGGATTTTCTTATTGACTCACTAAGTGGGAGGGCAAGCAGGTCAGACTCCGAGGGTCAGTTAATGTATGCTGTAGTAGCAGTAACCATAAACAGATCTTTTGCTCCCATTGGCAAAAGTACAGGCCAGCAGGCTAAGTCTGAAGCTTGGATTGTTTTTAACTGGTCAAATCAGGCACTTGTCACCAATAGAGGTACAAAAGGAATGGTGTGCCATTGTAGACATGCTCAGCTCTTCCATGGCAGGATATCTCCTGTCCTGTATTTAAAAAAAGAAGAAAAAAAAAATGTGTCATGTCCAGGCTGAAAAAGCCTCCCATTCATTGATATGGGAGGATGGCCATAAATACATATATATATGTGTGTGTGTGTGTACATACATGTATACATAGGCACCTATGGACCATGGGTACCAATGGGCATTTGTGTATGTGTACCTAAAGGGCGTTTGCTGAAGGACTTAAACCACTTTCAAAAAAACAAAAAGCCCAAACCTGCTGTAACTCTTATTCTCCCAAAGAATTTCCACACCACCACCTGTTAGTCTCTGCTTCTAAACCTTCCTTCCCATTGTTTCTCCTCGGACCATTTCTGGAGAACTACTAAATCAGCCAGCACCAATTCAATTAGTTCTAAAAATCCATTACAACGTAGTGCCTAACCTGCCTGCCCATATTCATTTCTCAAAGAAATCCATTCATATTTATGTTTTAATACTTTAAGTCTAGCATGCGAAAGCACTCAAATCCCCAGCAGAAATCCAGGAAAAAGCCCGCTTACAGGCAATTACAGACGATGTTCTTTAGCCCCTGATCCTCCTAGTCTGTCCACTTTGGCATCTACACAGGTGCAGAGTTCTCTCAATGGGATCAGTTTATTGCACCAGCAGTATAGTCCCTCCAAAAAAATCACAAAAACCCCAAATGCCACTGATTCTGCAAGCTGGGCCATGTGGTAGAGTCTGTATAGACATGCAGTACAGCAGGGTCAGCACCTGGAGCATCACTAGGAAAACTGATACGCAAATGCTGCTGTTGGTTTCCAGTGAGTTTTATTTAGGGAGGCTACATTTCCTCAGCAGAATGTGAACTCTAGAAATGTTGCAAAGGATTATTTCACTCTTACAAGTTAAAGCTTAATGTTGGAAATGGATTATAGAACTGCCGTTTTTAAACTGTTTGCAAAGAAACGCACATATTAAATCCTTTTTGATGATATCACATTAATCCCTAAATACTGATTTTTATGTAAATTTTGACTCTTGCAAAGCTCTGACAATTCAGCTATCCCCATGTGGTTTTATCAGAGCTCAATTGCTCCTTTAGATCTTTTTTCCTTTTTGCAGTACCTTTTGCTTTATTCCAAAGTCATCACGGCAGCTGGAAGATGTAGTACTTTAGACATAAAATAATAAGTCTATTTAATATTTTACCTTTATTTTCAGAATTTGTTGCTCTGACACATCTTGTTAGATATATTTTTATCAGTCCAAAGGATAACCACAGTAGGGCTATTTTTATTTCTAGGGAAATGATGCATGATAACTACTGGCAGAGCCCAAGACAGTAAATCAGTCCTGTTCCAGCCACAGAATGTATTAAAAGTCTGTAGCCTGTGGTAATAAGTTATAATTTAGTTGACTAGCAGTTTGTTTGGACTTAAAACTGTATAAATGAGTCACATTGGCTAAGTCCTGAAATATAAAATAGTTTGTGCTTTATTAAGGTTTTCTGCTCCCACCACAACAGGTACCTAGAGAGAACGCACGTTTTTCAAATGGGCGCAATACATTTTTATAGTGAAATGCTTCCGACTTGATTGTATAATTTATAGTAGATGGTTAAATTACCACACATCCTGTGTAGTGCACAATGTTTGCTTACAAGACAATGAGATGAACAGACTCTGAGAGCTCATTCATCTAATCTCTTACAAATCTGAGCACGCACCACCAATACCAAGCACCGCTGGCTGTATCCAGCCACGAGGCGCCCCTCAGCTGCCAAGCCAGGCATGTTTCTCAGGAGACATCAAAGAACTTCAGACAGATAGAGAAACCTCCTCTTTTGTGTATTTTTATTTACAGAGACATGTACATGACCAAAGCTAGCCAAGCATTTGTCTAAAATTTGCCAGGAGTCTTTCAGCTGGACAAATATAAGTATTTTCTTTTTAACTGGGTCACTTTTGTTATTTTTCAAAACAGCATTTTTATACTTTCATTGTGATACAGCTTGTCAAGATTAAATTAGGTCAGTTTTTTAAAGTTGTGAAAAAGTGAAAGTTTGAGCCAAACAGAACCTCTTTTTTTGCCTGATTCCTTCTTTTGACAGGAAAGAAAGCTAGTGAAGGTCAATATTTTTTTTCCAGTTTTAGCGTGTATCTGCTGTTGATCAAAGAAGTACTCACTCTTCTCACTCATGCCATGGTTTTGGTCATTTTAGATTTTATATTTGTCTTTCTGTTTATTATTTTTAATTCTAAGTTACTTAGCATTTCAAACAATTACTCTAAGTGTTTGCTTTAGGCATTGTATTAAGTAACAGCTGTTTTCTAACTACCTGTGATCTTTTTTAAATTAATGGTTTAAAAATGTGCTGCTGAGCAATTAAGATATTGCAACCAAGCAACAAATGCTAGCAAAATTGAAGGAAAGGCCTGATCCTAGTATAAACAGGAGGACCTGTTCTGCTGGTTTCAGTACAGCTGGCTGAATCCAGCATAGGAACCAGCCTGCAGACCTCATACCCCCGAATTTCAATGTTATGCCATTTGTGCTGCTGGAAGATGAATAACCAGAGCAAAACCGTAAGTAGTGTTAGTGTACCTATATGACTATATGGTTTATTTAGGTTCTAGCATGTGCTTAGATACTCTCCAGATGAAGATCCCTGCCTTGGAGAGCCTGGCAAGAGGCAGCAGATAAAGCTACCAGGCAGTGGGATTTAACTGAGGCTGTCAACAGTATCTTTGAAATCTGTAGGCTTGTGTCTGCTCTCTTTTGGACTGCTAAACTCCACTAGTTTTGCTGGCGTTTCTCCTAACTTTACCTTGATGTGAGAGGGGAGAATGAAGTTTCCTTATTCTTTCTGGCTTGTGGCCTCATCTAGTAGGTTTCCTCTGCCTTGAGTGGTCATGAAAATAGGGCAGAATAAAGGTGGTCCTTCTTGCTGTTACCCTGTATATATCCAAAAAAAGGTGCCTGCCATACAGCAAACAGTCCTTTACTTTGGCAATGAGTCAAGTGTAATAAAAGAAAAACAGGTGTCTTTGAAGCATTTACGTTTTTAAATACAAATACAGAAAAATAATGATCTTGTGCTAAGTGAGAGAAGTTAAAAAAAATCCAGTAATTTAGGATGGATGAATACGAAAGAAAGGCAAAAGCTAGGTAATGTTTCAGGAAATAACACTGCTACAAGGTTAATTTTGCCTAGTACAACATTTCCTAGTATTGAATTGCCTGATATACTCCCTCAGGGATTGCTCCTGCGCTTGCAATAATCGAGGCTGATTTTATTGGAAAATCACCTCTGGATGAGAGACATACTCCAGAGAGAACTTTGCATGGGTACAAATAGGTTTTTGGTGCCAGTGCCATGTTGCCCAGGCCAGCAGAGTTATAGTTCCCAATCTGTCTGTGCATTCAAGCAGCAAATTCATTAGCAACCCTTCTGGCAGGATAGAAAAATAGACATATTAGGGAAATTTACTTTGAATTGTTTTCAGGATTTGTTGGATAACAGTTCAGTAATCAAATTGCGCCTCCTAACAAGAGCATTAAATATTTTTATTAATAGTGGCAGGGAAGCCGCGGATACTCCTTTGAGTGCAGAACACTTTACCATAACGCTATGTGACTTGCAGAGATCATGGATGAAAGAAGAGATTAGCATAGTTGGAGCGGGGGTGGTTGTAGTGTCGGAGCTGATTTTTGTTTTGTGTTGTATGTCGGGGCTGCGTTGAGTCATGTAACTCCCACATTACAGATGTAATGTATGTTCAAGTAGCGACTCATCCATCAGACCCTGCCAGCTTGCTGGCTCTTTAATGGTAGAAGTGGGCCGTATCTTGACAGTCCTGTGCTCTCTCTAGCTATGGGACCTAAGTTCAGATATATGCAGCGGCTTCCAGGCCTTGTCAAGTGGAAATGGAGCATATTGTAAACAGAGCGCGTTTTGCCTCCAGCTGGGAGGAGGCACACGTGGAGCGCCCGCCAACGAGAGCCCTGCGCTGACCTTGGGGCGACTTTGAGTGTGGGGAGGCTGGAGGAGCGCTGGGAAAAGGCTGATTCAGAGAGACAGATGAGTGAGGAAGAAAAATCAAGGAGATTGGCACAAGGATGGTGGAAAAAAAAAATCTTCCTAAAAAAAGCAGGAAAAATTTTTACACTCAAGGCCGACACGGAGCCCTTATAATCAGGCTCATCTGACCACACACCAACAGTAGCAAGAGAAAAAAATACCAAATGCAGCTTGCAAGCTAATGTCTGTGCAAAAGCTGGTGTTCTGCTGGGAAAAAAAAAAAAAAAAAGAGCATGGAGTGAATTTATTAAAGAATAAATTACATGAAGCTCCAGGAACTGACAGGGTTAAAAATTAGGATTGTAAAAAATAATCTGTATACTCTGTTTCCTAATTCCTGTTGTCATCATGATTGTTTCGCTGTGAAGAGGAGAGCCACCCTCAGTATCAATCATAGTAAGCTATTTAGACACAGAAATAAGTGGCATATGGCTTAGCACTTTTGGGTCTAGCAATCAAGTAGCAACCTTCTGCAATACAACTGTAGTTCGGTTCCCAATGGGCTTCACTTTGATGATGAGATATATTGAGTTCCCTGTGTCATTCAAAGACAGCAGAATTTCATACAAGTTGGTGTTAGCTTCCTCTCACTTCATTTCAATTTTCAATAACCAGTATCATCACATGTAACAGTTTCTTCGTAATGGAACTTCATGTCAAATCAGATTTGTCTTTCAAGTGAAAGAGCGCTGTGAAAAGTCTTCTGAAATACTGATCTCTGGAAAAATTCTTACCACAGTGAAAACAAGGAGAGATTATTTATTTCTCCTGAAGACGCTTAGGTGCCCAATCCCCAGATCATTCAGGAATTCTCAGAAAAAAAAGCTTTGATATTGCATTTGAGGATGGTATTTGCATTTGCTGAGAGAGTTGGGGTCGTTCAGCCTGGAGAAGAGAAGGGTCCAGGGAGACCTTACAGCAGCCTTCCAGTACTTAAAGGGGGCTACAGGAGAGATGGGGAGGGACTCTTCATCAGGGAGTGGAGTGATAGGATGAGGAGTAATGGTTTTAAGCTGAAAGAGGGTAGATTTAGACTGGATATTAGGAAGAAATTTTTTCCTGTGCGGGTGGTGAGGCAGTGGCCCAGGTTGCCCAGAGAAGCTGTGGATGTCCCATCCCTGGAGGGGTTCAAGGCCAGGCTGGATGAGGCTTTGAGCAACCTGGGCTAGTGGGAGGTGTCCCTGCCCATGGCAGGGGGTTGGAACTCGATGATCTCTAAGGTCCCTTCCAACCAAATCAGTCTATGATTCTTTACAGGACTTACCTCAGCTGCTTGCTGAAGTCATTGTTGTGCTAAGTAAATAGAAAATATTTTTTCAGTCATAATTGAAACTGGAACTATAATATTTAAAGCCAAGTTCTGTATAAATGGATTTATGTCAGAGGAGAATATGGACTTTAGATATTAATTGATCCTTCTGTATATCAGCATGGCAGCTGTTAAATACTAACAGGCTGCACTGACACAAAACTGCTCATTTCCTGGTACTACCCATCTCTCCATCAGCTCAGCCTCTGTCCCTGGGCAGTGCGGAGGTGCCTGTGCAGGCAATGAAGGGAGCCACGTGCTTTGCTCAGTGGAGGACAAAGGCATGGGCCCTCCTGGAGATCAGGGTATAGTGAAGGGAGGGGAGAAACTCAAAGAGTAAACAGCCCAGAACATGGATCATGGTGAGCATAAGCCTCCAAGTCAAGTGTCTGCCAGTTCTGTCGGGGACATTTCTGAAGAAATCTGGTGTCTAGGAGAATCTTCTACCCATGCCAGTGCTTGAAGCTATATCCTCCCCAATGGGCTGTGATCTCAGTTCTCTCTTTGGTGCCCCTTCTTCATAAGATTCCCAAAATGGAGGAACTCTTGGAAGGTCCACCTGTGTCACACAACCTGTGCACTGAGATTCACCTGGCAGCTTACCACAGAGCACCTCCCACACATACAGATTGTGCCAGATAGCGTAACAGCGCAAGCACTGCTTTTAAAAGTAAATCCTGGGTCACACATTCATGATGAAGCTCTTGCTGTAATTCACAATTAGTCTTAATATGCTGTAAGAAGAGCGACGGCAGACAAATGTCTCACAGCTTTATGGGCCCGACATTTGCGAAGCAGCAGAGATGATACGGCTGTCGGGATCACATATCCAAGACTGCCCATCCCATAGTTTTATTTCTTGGCAGTTTCCTACAATTTTCTGAAATATTTTTTTAATGTGACAAAGTCACTTCAATTACACAGTCATTATAAGTTTTGCCAAGGTTGACTATGGATCGTTTTGTGTTCATTAGAGCACAAAATTAGAATTTTCATTGCAGCAACTGTAAACAGTATTGGCTCAAAGGAGTCAAGCTTTTTTCCCTCCATAAAACCTTGGATAAGCTATAACTGAGGACTTCCATGGTTTTTTGACAGATTTTAATTTTTTTTTAAACTGCCTTCTGGGTTGTTGGATTTTTTTTCTTCTTCTCCCCAGCCTTTGATATATTTGTTTAACAGAATTTCCCTTCAAAATGATGACATTGCCACTCTGTGCATGAACAAGCAGGTGCAGTCAATGTGTTTCTAAGGCTGTGAATATAGTACTTCTTCAATTTCTTAAATGTTACAGCTTAGTGCTTGTCACTTTAGATCCAGTCAGGGTTGTAAAAGCCATAACTGGTCTTCAGGAAATAACCTGGTTTCAGTAAATACTTTAGCATCTACTTAAGTCCCACTTAAATCTCAGAGTTTGTTACTTAAGCAATAATTAAACTTTCTATTTAACATTTTCATTAATTTCTGGATATATATGATTGAGTTTGCTCTTCATGCTGATGTAAATGTAAAAGATTACATCAAAGTCAATCATTTTATATATGCAAAAATTAAGCAAATAGGCAATAAATCTAGCACAGAGTGTTTCAAGCAGTGGAGGAAAAACCCAAAGGGTTTCCAATAAAGTCCAGGCTTTCAAAAGCTGTCTGTAGCAGATAAAGAATAGGGCTACCTCTTTTTGTCTGCATTTATAAAAATAAATAAGATCCAGAAAAGTATCTTAGAGAGGTAGAGACTATATTTTTCACTTGATTTTTATAGTAATTTCCTACAGGTTAATTTAACCTTCTTATTGCTGATTTAGCTCGCTAGAAACAATACTGTATTAAGTAGTGAGAGACTGCTTAGTAGAAAATACAACCAGTATGTCTCATCTGCTAGTTTTCTGGGCTGAAGGTGAACCTGTGCTGCTCTACCTTCCTTCTCTGTCTCTTAGGATTAGGGAGTTTGTGCTGCTCCTCGCTTGTGCTTCACTTGGAGGAATTTCTAGGCTTTGTTTTTAACCTAATGTTACAACAAGGAAGGAGAGACTACAGAGCCTATTAAGATAATAGCAAAGATCTTCAACAGACATCGCTGTCAGAGCTTGCACAGCAACAGTCCTTGCTCCTGCAAATCCATGGAGCACATGCTTCTCTTGGCATGTGGCATGCTTGTGTCTTGCCAATGGGATGCCCAGTCCTTAGTAATTTTTTTTTTTTTTTACATATAATATGCCATGATAATGTCATTCAGGATAAGATATGTCAGCAAATGCACCAACAGGCTTTATCGGCTTATACCTCTTAGCAAAACCTGGAGCTACAGTGAATGGGGACAGCAGACATACAGCAAAGGCATATCTCTTCCTCTGAAGGAAATGTGTTTAACAAGATTATGTACTATTTGCATTCCAAATTTGCAATTAGCACCCCATGAACACACAGTGAAATCATCCAAGTGGCAGATAATGTGTTAGATATATGTAGTTAGACTTTTGTAGATTAAACACACTATTGGATATGTGGTAGCACAGCTACAGTGTTAATACATTTTGTAGAAATCAATGTAATCTGAATATTATGAGAGCACATTGAAATACAGTTCTCTTATTAAAGCTGTGAAGTATGTATGTTTGTGAATGCATGTGTGTGCATGCAGGAACGCAAATTACTAAGTGGAAAGATTAGCAAATTGTGGATTGTGGAAATCTTACTGTGTATAGTAGAAAATTTTCCTTCAAAGTACATACAAAGGTTTGATTCTGCAACTTGATTCTCAGCCCTATAATTTTACACTAGCTGGCATAAATTAGCAAGCTAGAAGTCTAAATATATGTGTCTGACATGCCTCTCAAAAGAAATAACAAGACGAATGCACATGGTGAAAGAGGAGCAGTATGTGTAAAATACCTGTGCTTTTCTGCACATAGGTTACACTTAACTCAGGGAAAGGAAAGAAAAATCCTTCAACTGCAGTTTGTCTGTGTTGTTTGTAGTCTGGAGCTCTCTGAATATGTTTCTTTTAACTTCAAGGACTTTCAGTCTGTAAAGAAACTGGCAATGCCAAGCATTCCTTCTCTACCAAATGTGATAATTTCTGATCCAGACGGTGGCTTACTTGCATTAATGTGCTCAGTGGTCTGGTGGAAATCAGTAAAATGATGAGGCGCGGGGAAGGGGGAAGGCGGGCCTTCCACATTTATTTATTCTGGATAAATGGTGCCCATTAATCTATCAGGAAAATATGGAATTAGCAGGGAAGAAACCACCGTTGCAAATTTGGCAGTTGCTAGCATGCACAGATGGTCTTTCAGTGGTTTAAGATTTTCCAGTCTTTTGATATTGATACCAACATTGAAAAGTAGCCCGTGTATTGGGAATGTTTATCCAGAATAGCCATAGAAAAATAACATTGTTTATTTTGGATTGTTCAATCTCCTCTCAGTGTATTTGCATAAAAATTTTTAGTCTTCAAGGTAAACTTTTTATGCTCTGTGTGTCTTTGGTTATTTGAAGAAGCATAACTGGAGTATGATGTCCTAAAAATAAGAAAGCCAGCCAGTATATCCAGACAAAGGCATTAGGAAGAAAGAGGCTCTTATATGTGAATTATGTTGAACAAAGCTTGAAGGCTGGTAGTCTGAATTGCTTTCCAACTGTTAGAGATAGTATGCTTCTTTGTAAAATGCTGTTCTTAAAACCAAGATGTTGAGTCTCTCCTTGATAGGGTGTTGTTAATTCTTCTTCTGCTGACAAGCACTGATTTTCAGTCGCTGTTACTCCCCATAGCTTCACTGGAGCTCGGAATCTGGCCCTGGCAATGTCTCCATTCAGTGTTCCGGGGCATGAAGTCAAGAGGGAAAGATAATGTCATCTGCTTAATTTGCTTTGGGAACATTTGGTTGAGTCTTTAAAGACCTTGTTGAAATATTTCACAGAGGAAATCACAGAACAATTCTTGCCAACTTTACTTTGAGTTTATTCTCAGCTGACCCAGAGGGTATAATACCTTAATGACTGCCCTGAACTGTGCCTTCTGCAGCACTGTAGTTGTCTACACAACCCACATCTGCACAGGACAAAGTCATATTTGACTACAAACAGCCCAAAGAACTTTGTATTAAAAATCAGTAAAAACTGTTGAGGAAATAAATAAATAAATACATAAATAATCTCAGTGAACCACAAATTTTAATCTGATTAAAAAAGATCTGAGATACAGAAGTAAGGTGGAAGTTTTGGATTGTGTGACAGAAACACCGTCTGCTGCTATCTCCAGTGGATCCAGTTGTGTAAGTCTCTTTGATATAGATCTGTATGAAGATAGACCAACAGACAGAGAGACAGTCAGACAGGCAGATATGGATATCTACATACAGGGATGCCAAACCTATAAGACATTAGGGCATATAGGTATGCTTCTAAGGCTTTTTTGTTTTTAAATAAAATGAGGGAGATGAACACTGTCTTGCTAAAATCTACCAATGAGAGAAACATTTCTGAAGAATTAAATCTTAGGTGCTAACAAGAAAATGTTTTGATTGCTGTCCAGCAGAAATCTTCCCCAGCATCTGTGTGGAAACCATAGAATAGAGCAAGAAGCATCATGCTGCTTTAGACAGTAGTCTTCATCTTTGATGCACATAGCCAGATTTCAAGTACCACCTCAGAAACAGGTCTTGATTTTGTTTTACAAGCAGGGGTGAAAGCTGTAGAGTTTTATTTCCCAGCTTTCCAACAGCCGTCTTGGGTAAATGGGTACTTTAGCTTAAACCATACCTGTCATATAGGCCAGAAGAATTATGCCATATATTTTGCAAGCTACACTTCTATCCCAAGAGAATAGTTACCTTTTCTGCAACCACCTGATACTGATGCTCAGTGTGTAATCCATTATAACCATCTGATCTTCTTCTGGAAAGCTACCTCACTGGTCACTCTCTACCTTGTATTTTTGCGGTTCAATTTTCCTGATAAACTGTAGTACCTTGCACTTGTCTACACTGAATTTTATCCTGTTTCTTCAGATCTTATCTCCACTTCATCAGGATTGATTTGTGTTCTGACCCACCCTCAAAAATACTTGCACCCTTCTCACACAGGTGTTATTTGCTAATTTAACAAGCATACTCCCTGTTCTCTCATCCAGGCTGTTAATGACATTCTGAAATGTCCGTGTCTATTGTATAACTGCTGTGACAGAAGTTAGGCTTTAATATTGGAGACGTTTTTTGCCAGATCATAGAAATGAGATATAATACTGATGATGGTTTGGCCAATTTATGTGATCTATAATGGATAGCTTACCAGAATGGATCAACCCTTTAAAATCTTGAAATGGCTGCACATCTTGCAGGACTTCTTCTAGAAATCAGAAGATCCTGGTAGGTATGAACTTTTCAGCTTTTTTACACATATGTGAACCTTTTATTTAGCAAGCCACAAGAACGCATGAAAAACTCACTGCAACATATTTCAACATCCCTCAACAGAAATTAAAGGCTCTGCAGCTCTGATTGTCTATTTGCTAACCCACTGCATATGAATTTCTTTAAATTCTGCCTGCTGTCAATATTAATGCAGCACTGGCAATTCTTTAGTTTTATCTGTTCCTATATTGTCATGAAAATTCTGTTGAGGATAATCCCAAATTTTTTTCTAGTCTACATGACATTTAAGACAGGAGTGCAGATCCTGCACCACTGAGGGACAGAAATGCAAAAATTAAGCAAAAAAATGGAAGTGGCTGGAAGCAGAGAGAAAGTAGTCAGACATCAGGCTAGACTTGGAAATGAGCATGCAAGATTGTTGTTGTGTAAGCAAAAGCTGACCCTGGTCAGCTCTAACTAACGTTATCTTCACTTATTCCAGATATTGCTAGAGGAATTTCATTTAATATCAACAAGCAATTCATCTAGACTTCACTCAGTAGTCATATACAATCATATCATCACTCATGCACATGCTCCAAAATTCGTCCACATATTTCAAGAATAAAGCCATGCATCTAATAATGTATGCAGAGGATTGTTCCAGATATATACTCTAGCATATGTAATTCAGCTTCTCTTTTAAAAAGAGACATTTAATTTTTTATTTTTTTTTACTTATAATTGTGCTGCAGTCAAATATTTTAATCACTGCTCTGAAAGTCTCAGTTGCAGGGTAAAGGATTTCCCACTCCTTTTGTCCTGTGTCCTCCGCTGCAGTGAATTTCTCAGTTCCTTTCCCTAACTGGCCCATGTACAAGTGTATAGAGAACTAAATACTGCCTCCACTCCAGAAGCTGTCTCAGACCCTCAGTTTCCTGCTTTTACACCATCCTGCAGGAGTTCACTAGCATTTGGAGAACACAGTCATGTTCTTTTGGATATAAGTGCAATGCTGTTCATATTCATGGCATTTGTTTTGCTCCATCTTCTAAACAAAATGTCCTGGAACTCAGCTCCCGAGCTCTGTTGGGGCATTCCCCTGCTGTTTGGGTGTTCCTCACTGCATTTGTGCAAACCTGATTGTTTTATTTTGCTTCAGCTGAGTTACCTGGGTCCGTCTCTTAGTTTGATAATATTTTCCAGAGTAAAGGCAGAGCCCTGGGTGTCTGGTTTGGCCCAATAGAATATTGTCATTCTCTGCATAAAAGCATTTCTGACTCATTTTTGTGCTATAACTCCATCAAAGGTCATTTTTTCTTGGGCCATAAACGTTGTACAATGATCACTCTTTTAAAGAAAAGTGCATATCATCTCCAACATCAAAGCCCAAAGAAGTTCATTTTGTTGTCAGCTTTCTAGTGTACCCAAGAGAAAATCTATCCTCTGCCATCCTCACAAGTGAGAATTCAGGGAACAATCTCACATCCATTTTTCCATTTAGGTTCCCAAGAGCCTTTGTGTATTTGCTCTGACCTTATGTTGGGAAGAGTTACAAGTTACTAGCAGTTGTCTTCTCCGTATTTTTTCTGTGACCATAATTCAGTGTAATGGAAACATTCCAGGACAATTAGAAATGCAGTCCATATAGCAACCCGCACAAAAAATTCAGTGTAAAACACTAACCTTCTTTAGAGAGGCAAACCCCATCAAGAAGATGGGGTTATTGAAAGTCCTGAATCTGTTCTTCATAAGCTTTACACTTTCTTCATATACTAGACTGCATCTTAAATATAAACCTATCATCAGGTTTAGCAAATCAATACCATAAGAGTGTGAAATGGTCCCCAGAAATCTCCAGAATGCCATTTCACAGTAAAAGCAATTGAAAAAGAAGCTGCAGTGGAATATCTTATGAGATAGCCATTTAGATCACAAAAGGATCATAAAAGTCAGAAGCAGTTTGTTTGAAGCAAGGTTCATAATATAACCATACAGAGCTTGCTGGGAAGAAAGAGGAAAATTGCAAACCAATTTGTGGTTACGGCTTTTTCTGTCAATTCTACAGGGATTTAAAACTTGTAAAAGGTGGAACTTCTGCCATCTTACATTGCTCAACTAGAAAGAGATAGCTATAATCATAGTAGCTAAACAAACACCAGTTTTTGAAAGGCAATATAGTCTTTATTAACTTCAAAGCAATTAGCACTTCTTTAGCTCATTTACTACTGAGGAAGGTGGTGTCAGACAGTGGCATTTGTCAGTAATAATCTGAGTATCTTTTGAGGCTTGCCTTCCTATATTCTCATAATATTTTTGTCAGTGAAGTTTTGATACTTTATGCGCAATAAAGGCACTAATGAAAGCATTAAAAGGAATGTTTCTGTGAGTGAATGCCACCTGAGCATGCCACCCTGTTTCAAACATTTGTGTCACATAACTACATATTCCTTAAAAGGTGATTGTGTCCCAGTGCAGGATAACAGGAGCAGAGCATTCTGGAGGAGGTGGTATGTCACAAAGCAAAAAAACCCCACTGTAAATAAATAAATCAATTCATTTTGTCACACCCATTCAATTCTACAAGTGTCTTGTACACACCCTTTGAATTAGTATGTAATCTTTGTTCTTCAGTAAGAGGTGACAGATACCCTGGCTCACTAGAAGGGCTCAGGTCGGATTTAAACAAATCCCTCCAATGGTCGGAAACTTAATTAGATTGCAGTTACAAGTCCTTAAATATATTTTGTAAAATATCTTTATGATTCATGGTTGATTAGAGTCTTATATGGAGCCAGTCTACCTTCTTTTTTCCTTCCTTAAAAAAAAAAAATCTAGACAATAGAAACAGTTTTTGTTTATTCGTCTGCTAACATTTCTCTTTAAAGAGTGGCACTGCTTTAACAAAGATATAGGAAATGAAATTTCAGCTATATTACACTCAATCAGATTACTTTGGACAAATGAAAAGTAATACTGCCTCCTTTAATACCATTAGAAGAATTGATATTGCAGAATTCTTTTCAGATAGCAGTGCACTGATGATTAGCGACCTGATGCTGTTTACCTTTTGGTGACACCCATGTGCTGTGTCGCTGGGAAACATCTCGGTGGTGAGCTGTGGACACAGGAGGTGGAGGGCTGATGTGGTGCCGTGCACTGGGAGCCTTCCCATTTCCCTTGCTCCTTCCACCATGGGTGAGACCAAAGCCCAGGGCAGGGAAGGCAGCCAGGACTGTAGGACAGCAAGGGGACTGTGTAGGTGTGTATCTCTCATGCCTAGGGATGCTCTCCACAGTTCTGGTTATAGACTGGGACACAGCCTTGACTCTCCTGCACCTCTTCAGCATCCAGGAGATCATGCAGGATTATTAAGTTATGCAGGATCAGCTTCTAATTACAGTATCTTTAAGTGATGTTTGTCCTAAAGAGTTCACATCTATAATGGAGTGAAAACGTGTAGGCTGCATCTTTTCTGCTACCTTCCAGATGGCTGACCATGGCCCAGTGCAAGGACACCTGGCCAGCCAGCTCTGGGAGGGCTCTGTGGCTGGCTGGTAGTGGCAGCACAACAGGTTTTTGCTTCCTGCATTGCCAGAGTCCCTTCTTCATGCAGATCCACGGTTGCTGTCATGCTGGGGCTCCTCAGACACCAGGCATGAAGCAGAACAGGCTCCTATAGCTCTGCCGTGGGACATGCCACTGCCCCAGGATCAGGCTAACATGGAGTTGTACTCTTGACTTCCTAAACTACTGCTCTTCACTCCTCAGCAGCTCAAGTCCTGGGCTCTAGAGCACTAAATGAGCATTTGAAGTGATTAGGAGTTATTTATCTACATTTATGAACAATGCATTTAATTCATGTCATCATTTACTGCACATACTGGGAAAGTTATTGGGCTCTTTGGGTGATTTCTGTTCCAGGAAGTCAGTGTGGCATTTTTTTTTTGTCTTACATAACCCTCCATTTATCTCCTAGAGCCTGCTTTCTGGTTCACCACATTTTTTTTTCAGTTTTCAACGTATTCTTGTGTCTGAAACAATGAGAAAAAAATACACATTAAAACATCTGTTCTAATCCATTTATCAGAGAGCAACAATTACAAATAGCACTTTACCAATTAATTAGTAACCTTATTCATCGTATAAACTCGAATCATGCTAAGGCAGCTTCTTTTCCTTTGCATGATTTGCACCATTTTTATCATCGTGTGTGACTGACGCTGCTGAAATAAATTTCTCAACATGGTTCAGAAAGACAAAGGCAAATTATCTCTTTCCCCAAGTGAGTGTTAATGAGCAGGAGGCTGGTGTGCATCATCTCTACCACTTCTTGCAGTGTCCCTTGTTGCAGGCTGGAAAAAAAAGAAATCTTAATTATTAAATGCCACTAGAAAACCCTTTGTCCCAGTTTGTGGGTAGCCAGAGCTCTCTCCTAGCACAGAGCTGTCAGTCTCTTTTACCCACGTCATGAACAAGGTCAGTGCAGTGCTGCAGCTGGCGGGCTGACTGGGCTAACCAGCATGTGAGAGAAGTTCACGGTGTTTAATAACAGCAGCAAATATTCCTGGCAACTTAAAATCATCTGCAGGCTGGAAGCAAAGAGTCACAGACACCACTGGTAGCCAGTCTGTCATTGCAGGCATAATGCACAGCCCTCAACCAGGGTAAGGCAGCATGTCTCCATTTACTTCACTAGACCAGCATCATTTTATTCCAGTGAAGCGTTTGTCCCATGAATCAAAACCTCCTCTGGCGTAGCTCTGTTGTTTGGAGTTACCCCAGCAGAGGGGTTTGCTCCAAAGCATTGCAGAAATAGAGAAAGCTGACAAGATGAGAAGAGGGGCTAACAGCTGAAGCCAGGAGACAGAGAGAGGAGACAGACAGTTTGTTCCTTTGGGATAAGCAAGCTAATTCTCAGGATGAAAGACTTGTATTTTTTTTTAATCCTACTTATTGAATAGAATGTAAATAAAGGCTTGTCTTACATAGCTAAGCTTATCATAGCATTAGACTCTCCAAGTAGGGCCAGGAGTCACTGGAGTCACAGTGGTGAAATCCAAAACAAGTCAACTGTAGTGAAGGAAATATCTATTACATTTCAGAAAATTGTTTCTTTCTAGCTCGGTGTTAGGACTTCCCGTCAAAATAGGCTTCTTATTACTAACATTTGCTTTAAAAAACAATATCATCAATGAGAAATGGGACTAAGGGACTATGTGAGTGACATGCAGCTCTTGCTCGTGTTTAGAAGTAGAGTTCATCCACTTTACAGATTTTGGGAGATCTCATAAAGCTGTGAATACTTTCAGTAAAACTGAACTGAAAGAATGAAGAAGAGTATGATGCTTTCCTATGAAGGTGTGGAAGTTTGTTGGGTTTTTTAATTACTTTTTTGTACTTCAAAGCAGTAGCACTTTGGGGATATGGTTTAGGATCAGCTCCAGCTCTCAGTCAAGTTAACGTGAGCTGGATTGGTTCCTCCACTACGTGCAGTTGTAGTTGAGTTCTATGTGGAAACAAGCAAATGTGATTGAACACATGCCTACGCGTACCACGTGTCCAAGACAACTACAGAGGGACCCTCACACTTTTCATCCTGCAAAACGTAACTCTTCAACCAGCAATTTTAAAAAAAATCTTTAAAATGTGAAGCGAGTGTAACTGATACAGAAGTGTCTGGCAGCTTGAAACTACTTTTCTCTGAGATGCAAACAATCCTGTTCGGTGCAGTGGTGGCTCATACAGATGATGACAGGGATGCTTCCAGAATCAACATCTGTTACCTGAACCACCAGCATGGCCAGGAAGGAGGGAAGATCTCTCAAGGAAACATGGTGTGGGTGTTTATAGGGTGAATTCCCCCTAAGCTGTGAGAAGTGAATCTGTGACAAACTATCAGTATGGAAGACGTGCGGGAGAGTTAGACATGAACATGTGCAGGCATTGAATAAGATATAAATGGTATCCTGAATGTCCCTGGGTTTTTTTTACTACAGCAGCATTCTACATTTCGAAAGTAGGAGAAACTGGTCTGGTAAAGTCTAGTCCAGTGGCCTAAAAACAAGCCTTGAAATAGGAATCCTAATTTTCCATGCTTGCCTTTTTTCCCAGAAATCTCTAGTATTGGTCAGACAATTCAGAGCTTTTCAGCTTGTGTGCCAAGATGTAGACATCTTAAAAATTCTTATAGAAACAAGAAGTACTAAAAGGCTTGCTTGGGTTTAGGTTAATTGTTGTGGGAAATGCACAGGAATTTGAAACAAGACATTTTGTTGAAGACTTCACATATTGAATAAATGCATTAGGTGTTCTCATATATGTGCAATATATGCATCCTGGATGGTGTGCAAGTGTGCAGAAGAAAATCACTCTAATCACTGCAAAACCTAGATATATAGGAAACTCTTAGCAGATTTTTCGTGGTCTTTTTGTGAAAGTATGTGAAAAAACATGTAGCTGTTGGTTGTGCATGAGAATGAGGAAAATTCTAGTGTAGTCTGAAAAATTGACAATTTTTTACAGAAGAGAAACAGAAACACATTAATTCACCTATATTAAGTGCTTTTTCATAAATATCTCCAATCAAATAAAATATTTTGACATTCTTGAAAGCAACATGCTTTTATTAAATTGATTGAAAGGTTCTATTGGCTTTGCATTGCACTGCGTAAGACATCCCTCATAGACAGGATGCAGCCAACTTCAAGCTCTCAGCAGGGACTGTAGTCTGGGCTTAACTGATTACATAAAACATTTTAAGTCAATTTGATGAAACAAAATATTTCATTGTGGATGAAATTAACTCAAAATATTTTATTTGAATTTTCCCAATAGAAATCTGTTGTTTTGGAGGGGCGTGTGAAATTTTCTTGCAGGTAGTAATGCCAATTTTAATGAGAATTTGTTTTTGTCGGGTTATCCTGGGGGAGAATTTCTAAGAGCTCTGCTACGTTATCCATAGAAGAACTAATTAGGATTGCACTTCCCAAGTCCTGTTGGGGGTAATATCTGTGTTACAGCCTTCTGCATCACTGGTGGAGCACCAGACCCTCGAAATAAGTTACAATAGATTGCAGTACCCCTACCTGACTGTGAGACAGGATCTCTGTGGGGTTGTACTTGGGGCAGTGCCTTTAGGTGATGTAGCTTTGCCAGCAGTGGAGGGCGAGGAGCACTGCAGATGCTCAGCTGCAGTTCAGCAAGGGCAGCTGGAGCTGATGTGACTGAATAAAGAGGATTTCTTTCAAGCCCATTGGGCCCAAGGTGATTACTGAACACTACAATCAGTGTCTTTTACTTTTTTTTTCTTTTTTAAGTTTGATTGCCCTCGCATGAGACTGGAAGGCAGAGAAAGGGCTGTGACAGTACAGATTCCTATGATCTCCCCTTGCCATGTAATCAGAAGAGCTCTGCAATTGAATATTTCACAATAATCACTGCATTTTCAATGGGGATGATATAAAAGCAAATATCAAGGCCTCTGGCTGACAAAAGCCGAATACAGAGGGAAAATATGAAAATAGCAACTTACTTCAGCAATAAAGAGAGTATATTTTATACTGTAGTTTTTCTTTTTGTTAAATCATGACTTTCTAGTAAATGACATCCCAGAAGATATTTATCAAAGCAGGAAAGCACTAGAAAGGAGCACCCTGCATTCACTTTAATATTTCTCCTTTTCTTCTGACATTTTCTTGCCTAGAGATCTAATTCCATTAAATATGTACATTTTTGACTGGAAGACTTCTTCATGTATCTTTCAGATGAATCTTAAAAGTACATAAGGTCTGTAGGGCAGGTTTTTTTAAGTGCAAATGAGGCGCACAGTGGAATATTGTCTATGAGGCTTTTCAAATTATTTATATTCCTGCAGTGCTTTACCTTTCTCTTTCTGTGATAATGATAAGGAAGAAGTGAAACTCCAATGCACCTTCAGTGGAACACTGTCAAACAACATTAGTCATATTTAATATCTGACATGCAGGAACTTACTTTGGCTGCTCTCCATTTTTATTGGATTTATTAGACGTTATCGTGTCTGTAACTTTCACCGATCCCATAGCGCATGGAAATGTTAAAACCCGTTAAGCCCATGACTGGTCAGTGTTAGAGCCTTGTTATGCTCTTGTGAATGGATGGAAATTAACATTCCCTCATTAAGCCTACTTTGCAGTACATGTGAATCTGCTGTAGGAATAATGACAGCTAAATGCTCTCTTGGCCCCCAGCCATGCCCACTTGTGCTGTTCTCCTGCAGCATTCTTCTGAAGCTGTGTAGAGCTGGGCCAGGACAGTTCTTGGGTAGACGTACTCTCCAGGTCACTTGGGCACTGCCGAAAGTGGTATGGGGGCTGACTATGTGGCTGTTTTCCTTCACCACCTTTGAAACAATGACCTTAGGTTGTTTTAGAGGCCGTTGTGCTGTAAGAGGTGCTGTTTCATGTTTGATATAAAGCAAAGGTCCTGGCCATTTGCAGTCATTAAAAATTTCATTACGTTCTCCTAAGAATTTGAGTTAAGGGTGTTCATCCTGGTGTGCCAGCCAAATTGCTACTTAAGTAATTATAATCTGCCTAAATGCCTGGTTGTACTGCTGCTAGTGGCACCCTCCTCCCATTATCTCTGAGCACCTCGAGCCTTATTTCACATCCCACATTTGAATAACTTATCCTCACCATCATGCAGTGGTCTTAGCTGTGCTTTACCAAGAAATATACCCAGCTATGCTGACATAAAGATTGGGATGGAAAGACTTTGCTTTCTCTGCTTGTGTTGACAAGACGTTCAGTGAATTAAACTTCTGCAGAGGAGGGAAGGAGTGAGGCGTCACAGTGATCTGTTAAGTCTCTTTAGCAGGAATCTGAGAGACGAGTAAGTCTTTCCAAAGCTTTTGCTGGGCCAATTTTTTATACCTTCCATAGTGTTGCCTAGCTATAATACCTCCAAAAAATTATGTGGTCAAGGGCTGTATGAAATATAAGGACATCTTCAGTCCCCAAACTCATTCCTACCCTAATCAGAAATGGCAAACTGTTCAGCAGAGCTTCTCTCTCCTGCCCTGGCTTGCATGTTCTTGTACAGAATCATATAATTGTTTAGGTTGGAAAAGATCTTTAAGATCATCAAGTCCAGCCGTTGCCCTAGCACTGCCAGGTCCACCACTAAACCATGTCCCTAAAACCCACATCTACACATCTTAAATACCTCCAGGAGTGGTGACTCAACCAAGCCTGTTCCAATGCTTGACAACTCTTTCGGTAAAGAAATTTTTCCTAATATCCAATCTAAACCTCCCCTGGCACAACTAGAGGCCATTTCCTCTCATCCTATCACTTGTTACTTGGTAGAAGAGACCGACACCCACCTTGCTACAACTTGTTTCAGGTAGTTGTAGAGAGCGATAAGGTCTCCCCTGAGCCCCCTTTTCTCCAGGCTAGACAACCCAGTTCCCTCAGTTGCTCCTCAGAGGACTTGTTCTCTAGACCCTTCACCAGCTTCATAGCTCTTCTTTGGACACGCTCCAGCACCTCAGGATGGGGAGGAGAATGAAGCCCCCGTAATCCAAGGGTAAATATTTGTCAACCTTCTGCACCACCTAGACACACACAAATCTATGGGGCCAGATGGGACAACCCAGTTCCCTCAGTTGCTCCTCAGAGGACTTGTTCTCTAGACCCTTCACCAGCTTCATAGCTCTTCTTTGGACACGCTCCAGCACCTCAGGATGGGGAGGAGAATGAAGCCCCCGTAATCCAAGGGTAAATATTTGTCAACCTTCTGCACCACCTAGACACACACAAATCTATGGGGCCAGATGG
>NW_010102849.1:0-1906 GCF_000699245.1 Pterocles gutturalis
CTGGGAACAGGACCGGTCCCAAACCAATCCCTGGGGACAGGACCGGTCCCAAAACCGATCCCTAGGGAACAGGACGGGTGCTGGTTTGAAATTCATCCCTCCTTCTCTAACAAACCCCGTTCCAATGCTCAACGTCCAATTTGGGGCTTTTTAAAATCCTGAATCCTCTCCTCGACGCCATTCGAGATCGTTTGACGATCATGACGTGGCGCGTCGCAGGGAGAGGCATTTTTTGGGGGGTTTTTAGGTTTTTCCTCCACCCAGGTCCGTCTGACTGCGCTGATGCGGATTTTCTGCGGCCGGGTGCGACGTCAGGAAGGAATTTTTCCGGGACAGCAGTGTTTTGGGGCACAACGGGATATTTTACAGATTTTTTTTTTTTTTTTTGCCGCTTCCTAGAGCGATTTGCTTTGTCTCGCAGCGATATCCGAAGTGAACGGGATGTTGGGGAAGAACATGATGAAGTTTTGCTCTGGCGACTATAACCCCGACGTCGTTCCTGCGGAGACCAGACACCTCGATCCTCTCCTGAGCGCGGCCTCGACGTCACCCCCGGCTCAGGTTCCGCTCAAAGGTTTAGACGGTAACTTCAGCCGCGATTTTTTTTATTTCTCGGTGTCGTGTGTACGAAAGCTGGGCTGGGCGACAAAAAATGAGGAAATCAAACAAGGTGGAGAGATGAAATCAACCCACGAGGGGAAAAAAGGAGGAAAAAATAGAGAAAAAGGTCCTGTTCAAGGGTGAAAGTTACCCGAGGCATGAGGCTCCGTTCCGGCGCTTTGCGGCCAGAGGAACGAGGTTGTTATTTTTTAATCGGGATTTTTTGCTGCCACATCGTCAGACACAGGCTGGGTCGTTTCTTCTCGCTTGATTTGGGGTTAATCTGACCTGCAAGGCGCGTCCAGCGCCAGGAGGATCCACAGAACCGGCACAGGTCGCGTCCTGCCAGCTCTGCGAACTCTTTTTACGCGTTTCTGTGTTTTACCGGGATGGAGAAACGCAGATTTTGCAGCAGGCTGCAGCTCCGTGTTGGTGTTGGCCTTTGCGGCTCGCTGGCCTCTGCTGTCGCTGTTTCAAAACTCCTGAGCTGCTGGGAACAATCCTCGAAATGCCAAAAACCCCGAAACGTGAAAATCCCAAAACGTCAAAAACCCCGAAACATGAAAACCCCGAAATGTGAAAAAAACCCAAAATGCAAAAACCCTGAAACACGAAAACCCTGAAATGTCAAAAATCCCGAAACACGAAATCCCCAAATGTGAAAATACCGAAACACCAAAAATCCCAAAACGCAAAAATCCCAAAACAGGAAAATCCCAAAACACAAAAAATCCTGAAACGCGGAAAATTCCAAAACGCGGAAAACCCCCGAAACGTGGAAAAAAGCCCCCGAAATGTGGGAATATCCCAAAACGTGAAACAAACCCCAAAACTTGAAACAAACCCTGAAATGCGAAAACCCTGAAATGTCAAAAATCCTGAAACGCAAAAATCCCCAAATGCAAAAATCCCGAAACGCAAAAAATCCCGAAATGTGAAAATCCTGGAATGTGAAAATCCCGAAACGTCAAAAATCCCAAAACGTGAAAATCCCAAAATGCAAAAATCCCAAAACGTGAAAATCCCAAAACATAAAAAAATCCCAAAACGTGAAAATCCCCAAATGTGAAAATACTGAAACACCAAAAATCCCGAAACAGGAAAATCCCGAAACACGAAAAATCCTGAAACGTCAAAAATCCCGAAACGTGAAAATCCCAAAATGGAAAAACCCGTAAACATGAAACAAACCCTAAAACGCCCAAATGCCGAAACAAACCCCGTGGGGATTATTTTGCTGGCAGCAGCCTGACGCCGGTTGTTGTTCCTTTCAGATCGTCTCTTCTACATCTACACGTCGGGAACG
>NW_010102849.1:1922-2186 GCF_000699245.1 Pterocles gutturalis
CAGCAGGTGAGGCCGGCGGGGAGCGTGGCTCTGGCCGGGCGGTTCCTGGCCGGGAGATGCGGCGTTTCCCCGGCGCTGGCTCAGCCCGCGCCCGTCCCCCAGGTATTTCCGCATCGCCGCCTTCGGCTACTACGCCTACAGGATGCGCCCGGACGACGTCCTCTACAACTGCCTCCCGCTCTACCACTCCGCAGGTCAGCCTCCTCCTCCTCCTTCCTTCTCCTTCCTCCTCCTCTTCCTTCCTCCTCTTTTTCCTCTTCCTCC
>NW_010102849.1:2409-2938 GCF_000699245.1 Pterocles gutturalis
TTTCTTCCTCTTCCTCCTCCTCATCTTCCTCCTCCTCATCTTCCTCCTCTTCTTCCTCCTCCTCCCCTTCTTCCTTTTCCTCCTCCTTCTCCTCCCTCCTCTTTTTCCTCTTCCTTCTCCTCCTCCTCCCCCCTCCTTCTCCTCCTCCTCCTCCTCCTCTATTTTCTCCTTCTTCTTTCTCCTCCCCTCCTCCTCTTCCTCCTCCTCCTCCTCCTCCTCCTTTTCTTCTTCCTCCTCCTTTTCTTCTTCCTCCTCCTTTTTCTTCCTCCTCCTCCTCCTTTTTCTTCCTCCTCCTCCTCCTCCTTTTCTTCCTCCTCCTCCTCCTCCTCATTTTTCCTCTTCATTTTTCCTCCTCCTTTTTCCTCCTCCTCCTTTTCTTCCTCCTCCTTTTTCCTCCTTCTCTTCCTCCTTTTTCCTCCTCCTCTTCCTCCTCCCCTTCCTCCTCCTCCTCCTCCTCCTTCCTCCTCTTTTTCCTCCTCGTTTTTCCTCCTCCCTCCTCTTCTTCCTCCTCCTCCCTTCTCCTCCTCCT
>NW_010102849.1:3102-3312 GCF_000699245.1 Pterocles gutturalis
TTCCCCCCCTTTTTTTCCCCCTCCTTTTTTTCCTCCTCCTTTTTTTCCTCCTTCCTTCCTCCTCATCCTCTTCCTTCCTCCTCCTTTTTTTCCTCCTCCTCCTCATTTTTCCTCCTTCTCCTCCTCTTCATCCTCCTCCTTCTCCTCCTTTTTCTACCTCCTTCCTCATTCCTCCTCCTCGTCCTCTTCCTTCCTCCTCCTTTTTTTCCT
>NW_010102850.1:0-1712 GCF_000699245.1 Pterocles gutturalis
ATCCACATTCACTGTGAGCTGGAAATCTAGATCGTTGAAGCCCTTTCCTTATTAGTCAGCCTCAAAAATTTGTAAACGGTCATTTCTTTACCAACTGACTTTCAAAGGTGCTATCTCCTGTTAAGGAATATCAAGTAGATACAGAACCTACCCGTATTCCAGAGGAACACGCAGTTCCCGTTCATCTGTTACTCTTCGTCTTTTTGAAATACCTAAACCAGAATTTCTGATTAACACCTAAGAGAATTTACAAAATGAAAACATGTTCCCGAAACACACTTTTTATCCTTATATCCCCAAACCAAAAGATAAATCATGTTTACATTCTAGCCACTACATACCTCGTGTGCCAAGAAAATTAATGTAACTATTCTCATTTTGAAATACCTTGTCCTCTAAGTTTCCTGTAACCTCTTCTTCTAAAATTGTAAACAGAAGAAAACCTAATTATGCCATACTGAACTGCTTGCCTTATTTGGCTCTGTCAGACATTGCTAAAATAATTCCTTGCACACCTGTTTTTCTATACGAGACCATATGTAAATTTTTTCAGTACAGAGGACAAAAATGAAAACACTCTTTACTTTAAAAGTCCATACACTATAATAGGCTCAGCCTTCAAACAGCACTGTGTATAGATTGCAGTCAACTGTCCAATGCAGAAAATTTTCAGGATTATTCCAGCTTTTCAAAGTTCAAACAGATTATGTGTTCGGCGCTAGTCAAGAGACTGAGTCAGTAATATGACAGAAACAATTGCCAGATGCGGGGTTTTATGGAGTGCCCAAGGCCGACACGTTGAGAGAGCCGCAGGACACAATCTGTGTACACACAGAAAGGTCTGGAAGACGCATTTCTCAAAAAGGCAGTTTGGACCTTGTGTAAAGAACGTGACATAACTCTTCCCTGTGGAAATGGACACAAAGAGCATCATTATCGGACTGAACCCCTGACACTTGCTCCGACCTCTTGCAGCCAGGAGGAGTGTCCCGTGGGGCACTGCACAGGGCTCCAGCCGAGGTGCCGACTCAACCCCTACAAGTCCTCTGCAGAAAGCATGGAGGAACTGCCCATGCCTGGATGCCAAACGTCTTGGACACATCTCTGCAGTCTTAAACTAACGTGAGTGACTGTCACGTTACTTCTAACAGTCACAGCGGAGAGAAGGAGGTTGCTTGTCCAAATGCACGTGAACTGAAAAAATGAGTTGTCCAGAGAAAAAAACGATACAGAGAAGAGACATAAGTACTCTTCAGTGACCGACTAGATTTAGGTAAAACGGACACAAAATTATTTTAATTGTATGAAGGTGAATCTTATTAGGAAAAAGTACTACACCTAAAAAAAAGGACACAAAATTAATTTATTCTACCTCCCACCTTGCTAAACAGACAAAAATCTGCTATCAGCCTTTTCAAAGCATCAAAAATCAACAGATTCCTCAGCAAAAAAAAATAACCTTGTATTTTAAGAATTTGGATTACTCCTACTGCATGGGAAATGTTTTATAAACTATGCGACTAATAGGCCCGTTTCTGGGAAGAATATGAAGTAGAGACCACGTTACACTGCTTCAAAGTTAATGCCCTTGATGACGTGGAATGGAATTCCTATTCCACTGAATCCCAATATAAAATCTAATCCATG
The DNA here is from genome assembly GCF_000699245.1 of Pterocles gutturalis. NCBI lineage: Eukaryota > Metazoa > Chordata > Aves > Pterocliformes > Pteroclidae > Pterocles > Pterocles gutturalis. The sequence continues at coordinate 1,648 of NW_010102850.1, forward strand.
CATGGATGTCCACACTTAAAATTGACTTACTCACAAGTTAAATATCAAGTTTCTAATTCAAAGTA